>NC_087283.1:15917500-16155000 GCF_015220805.1 Pogoniulus pusillus
AGCTTACCACATATTTAGCTAAGTGATGCTCTACAATTCTGGTTGAGGGGATTTCAAACAGGAGTTTGACTTGTCTGCATTGGCGTTTTTCATTCCTCCAGTATTCTTGAAGCTCCTTAGTGGTCATCGAGGAGTTGGGACCTAGGCATGCATTGGAATCTAAAAACCAGTATGTTTCATACATCAGACTACAAACTTTGCATTTGGAAAGAAAATTCTTATGCATTTACTGTGAAAAGAGGCCCTAGAAATACTGTTATTGTAGAAACAGTACCTCAAGACTGATAAAACAAAGTAATGTGGTTGTTAATAAAGACAGGTTTGAATTCTTTGAGTAAGCTATTGTGGTTTTGGGAGATACCAAATTGACAGCAGAATGAAGTTACAGAGAAAATACTGACAAGTATTGTATGTCTAGGTTGTAACCTCAGGCATAGTTTGAGCAGGAGGTATGTTTAATCATCTGACACATATTCAATATTGCCCCTATTCAAATACTGTGTTTGTGCAGTAACAGGTGAAAGCTGAGAAAACATGAATATTCTAACTTTAAAGGAGAAAATCTGATAACCAGCTCAGCTGAAGGAGGAATTCTCACATTCTCTTTTTCTTTGTAGCTGAACTAATGTCTCATTTTGGTGACAAATATTTTATATACCTCTCTCCTTTCTTCTCCCTCTCCCCCCCATAGTCATATACACACATGCATATATAAAAATGTAGAACAGCTGGTTCGAGAGCTTGCTTACAGAGGAGCTTGATGTAGTCTTTCTAAAGGATGATTTCTCTGTATTTGAAATCTAAACTGTGGTCTTCAGGTGGCATATAGGCTAACACAGTGAATAAAAGAAGTGGAATATCTGCATTTCAGTGGGCACACCAATCCCAATTTCCAGTCAGTAAATCAGCTGAAGTCAGTCTGCAGTGTATCTAACATTCAGACAAGGGAGGTAAATGACCACAAATGAATGAGAAGATAGAAGCTTGACGCAGAAATACATAGCTCCCCTTCACTAGTCTTGCTTTTATACATTCTTAATCATTTGGCCATATAGTTTCAATTATCAAGGTCTCCAGGGTTTGGCAAAGCACATATTTCCTCAGACAGGTGGTGCCTATGCCATCTTTGCAGGCTGAAAATCTAGATGAGATTAGATGTTTTGGATTACATATGCCATTGTATTTAATAACAGATGACAGCAATCTTAAGTACAGTAAGTTCAATGCTATCTCTTCATAAGGCATTTGAGGAACTACTGCTTTAGACATGCTGTCTTTGCTGATATTACCAAGATGTTCAGATTTAATGATGTACATAAAGTGCACTCCTGAGACAGGCTATGTGATAATCACTGTTTTGGTCCTTGGTGCATGAATTAAATCTGGAATACATTTCAAGTGTAAGAGATTGAAAAGGAAAACTGTCTGTGTACATATGCACTGGGATGTACAATTGTTTCATTATTTCTAGATTATTACTACGTGCTTAATGAAGGCTTATTTTCAGTGGAGTATAGCAGTTTAATTCTGGATTACTGCTGCAATAAATAAAGCAAGGGGTTTTATATGAAAGATTCACATCATAAATAGCTACATGAAAACTAAAGTTAACCTTGCAGGTCATCTCTTTCCAGGTCATCTTTTCTCACTTGACATGGAATTTCAGCTTTGGGTTGATTTTGTTCTTCATCAGATGGACTTGTGATAGAAAATGCAGGAATTCTGTTTCCAGCTTCCAGAAGTTCCCTCTCTGCTGTGCAATGTGAGTCTTGTTCCATTGCAAGCTATTGCTGAAAGATTAAAAAGCAAGAAAAAAAGAGACATTTCTTATTGAAATGCCTATGGAGGTGTTCCCCAAGGATCAGTGCTGGGTCCAGTCCTGTTCAATGTCTTTACTGATGATCTGGACAAGGGGATGGAGTCCATCATCAGTAAGTTTGCAGATGACACCAAGCTAGGAGCAGGTGTCGATCTGTTGGAGAGTAGGAGAGCCCTGCAGAAGGACCCATTGGCAGAGGCCAGTGGGATGAGATTTAACACGGCCAAGTGCAGGGTTCTACACTTTGGCCACAACAACCCCAAGCAGCGCTATGATTCTATGATACAACCTGGTAATCTCTTTTATTGATTTATTCATTGTACTCTGTAAACTTGTATGTCATAAAGAATATAGTAGTAAGTAGAATTACCTACCAGTGAAGAGCCATTCCTATTACCATTAGAAGTGTTTGGATAGCTTTCTGGCAGATTAAAATTCACCATGAATCGATTCCTGTGCATTTGATCTAGGAATACCTGTGCTAGCAGGGGGATTGTACTAGATCATCTTCAGAGGTCCATTCCAACACCTACTGTTCTATGATTCTATGAAAACCATAAGAAGTTATGTTGAATAAGATTTGGTAGGGAACAGCATTCTTAACTATGAATTCTGCCAGAAACTTCAGTGTGGGCAGACTTTTTGTCCTTGTATTTTGCCCTCAAGCTTGCAAGTATGAGTTCAGATTAAAGTCTTGGAGGTAGGTAGTATAACTAGCAGCCTGGCTCTCTTACACTACTAGAATTTACTGTTCTCAAGACTCTACAACTTGCCATCTGTTCTTAATCACAACCTTAGGGCAAAACAGGGTAGCATCTAACCCAGCAGATTATTTTTGTCATATTTCACTGTGTTAAGTTCTCTCCAAAAACTTATCTCTGTGCTGTGAGAATAACTAACTGAACCTGACAATGGCTAGGTGGAAGGAGAACTGAATTTTCTAAGTATCTTCCATTTACTTGTTTTTATACCCTATATACAATATTTGTAGAAAATCTCTATGCCTATGCTGCTAGGACTGCTATTTTACCACATAGTGATAAAACACCTAACACAATATATTCCTAATCCATAGCCCAGGTTGTTCATTTTGCTGCATAAACATTTCCCCAAGATGGTTTTTCCGTTTGTTTGTTTTTTGGTTGCTTTGTGTTTGTGGGTTTGTTTTTTTTTACGTACCCACCTACCTGGTACATCATTGTGTTGAAATTGGTTCTAATAGTGTCCTAACAGTTTTGCCAAGGTGCTGTTTTCTGTGAGTTAGTACGAGGGAATTCTTGCTTGCAATCCAGCCAGTGGGTGAAAAGCAAGTAACAGAACAACCTAGTTCTAAAATCACCAAAGTCTCCCTGCTACAAATGTAAAAACAATGTCTGAGCAGTGGTTATTAAGTAATGTGAGTTTGGGACAGGGATGTTACTACATATTATTTCGCCTCCACTTGTCTACTGTACCGTTACGCAATGCTGGATACAGAGGTGAGGAAATGCCTTCAGAAGGCCAATTGATTTCTCACAAACTACAAGGCTATAAAAAGAAAAGCAATTACTTTCCCCACTGGAAGCAATGGAAGTGCAAACCACTTCCCTAAACAGAAACCCTTCCTTTGCCTAGCTTGGATAAGCAAGGGCATACATGTTGTCATCCTCCTTAGTAAGACCATTGTGGAAGCCCTTGGGTTTGGATTTGAGACTAGGAGGTCAAAGTTCTCACTGTTCTTCTAGTCTTTCTTAAATTCTGGGGGTTTTTTAGGTTGTTTGGTTGTTCTTTTTTTTTTTTTTTAAACACAAAGAGTAGTGACATTATTGTGTAATTGCTCCATTCTAAAAAAAGCATGACAGTTTAATCCAAAAGCATAAACTTGAAATTATCTGGGTTTAGTGTAATCTCAAATACAGCAAATGAAATGAGGAATCTGAAAATGGATGAACAAATTGAAATTACAACTTTTTCATAGTTGTGAGTTGGTATAACCTTATAAGCAAAACTGTATTCAAGATATATATATATTTATATATAATTTTGTGCCCATAAAATATGTATGTTTGTGTGCATATATATAAACATGCCACTTCAAAAGATGACTTACCAGAGAAAACACAACACATTTGTAAATAGAATGCAGAAGTGAACATTATGATATACGTGTCTTCTGCCTTGAATGTATGTCTCCCTAGGAAACTGTACTTCATAGAAACAGTTTCATTTTCACAGCTGAAAATCACTGTAAACACTTTAAAGTAAGCTACAGTTTATTTTATGTATTAGAAAATTCCAAAATTGTATAAGAACATTGCCATAAATCACACAATTTTATTTGGGACACTCACCCTGTTCCATTTTAGGGTAAGTGCCACTCCTCAACTCTACGTCACACTAAAACCAAACTGTACAGAACACTCACCTGGAAGCAGCTGAAGAGCTTTTAGTTGTGGTGCATGTGAAGTCTGCACGAAGTCATGAAAAGCCTGCTTTGCCTTTTCAAAACACACAAAACTACGTCTGTGTTTTCATCTAGCAGGCGCATTCTGTATTTCACAAAAAGGAAGGAAGAAGCCTTGATTAAATCAGACTTCCTCCTCCAATTGGCTCACTGGTTCAGTGCTGACTAGTTACGTGTGAAATCCCCTATCTGCCTCGAACAGCCCTAGTGCCGTCTGCTGGCAAGGCACGGCCTGCTGTCCCCAGAGCAGCTCCATCAGTGAGGGCAGGTTTGCAAACAGCAGTGTCAGGATTACACATGCAAACACAAAGTCTGGCAAAGCAAAGTGTTCGGCAATAGATATAAACATAAGATCAATGGAAACTTCTCTGCATGCATCTCTGAAACAAAAAAAAAAAATCACATTTAGCAAAAGAGGGATGAAGAAAGAATGAATCAATATGTAAACAACCTTCTGTGGAAAAACTTGCCCCTTGGGGCATCTTTAAAATACAACAGCCTTAACATCCAGTTCAGGAAAGAAAACGCAGATGGTACCACAATAAAAAAGCCTTGCTCCATGTAAACCCGCACTTCTGACAGCACAATGCTTAAACATATGATTCATTTCAAGTATCTTCTGAATTAAAGTTCAAAAAGGAGCATTATCCTATCTGACATGACTACTAAACTTGAAATGGGCTCATGTGCCTAAAATTAACCTTCATTCAACTGAGGACAAAATGTAGACGAATGGTGCATTAATCCACACGTTCTTCAGCCCAGATTCTTGTGCAAGTTCATCTCACTTTGGAAATTTGCTTTAAAGCATCAGGATAGCTATTTCTGGGGTAAATGCTATCTTTTTTTAGTAACGTATGTTTCCCCATTGCCAAAACTCACTCACTGAAAAAACAAGGGATTTTAATGCAGCACAAATGTGGAGGCAAACATCCAAATGACTACATGGATCCCGCCCCACACATTCCTTTAGAACAAACACTTTAAATAATGTAAATCTGAGGCCATAAACTAGCAATGCTTCTCTTCTATTTGCAACATAAAACAATGCCAACTTTAACTTGGATTCATTCGAAATGTAGAAGTTTTGCCAAAATATCTGTCCGAATGATGAAAAATCACTCCCAGGCAGCTACAGCCACCCTGGCAGAAACCCTAGTGTAGATGCCGTTATGCTGGCAAATGCCTTTAGGCCTTGTAGTGTGTTCCGTGAGGAAAGTGATTTAAGTGAACACCAGAAAAGAAATCTGTGCTTGCCAATACAGCTCTGAGGTGTAGCTATACCAGCCAACCCTTTTACTGTAGACAAACCATGAGTTTCTGGCTTGAGTCTCATTCCTTTAAAGTTAGATTTATGGGTTTGGTTACAATTGTAAGCAAAATCCAAAGGGGATTTCAGTGTATTTCACTTATGTTGACAGTTCACAGATGTATCTAAGCTTTGAATTCTGAATCTGTTAATTTATGTGTTGCCATAAAGCAGCATATTATTTTGTGATGCTTAGTTCTATTGTCCTGCTCTTGATAAAGCTAAAAGAAAAAAAATGACACTTTCCAGTATATTAAGTATTTGATTATTTCAGAATATCAAGGTTCTAGATGAATTAACCTGGATAATAATAATAACAACAACAATAACTTAAAAATGAAATCTGTTATGTGTATGGATGACTGACATGAAGCGATTTACAAATCAAGGATGTTCTGTAAAAAATTTGCCTGCCTCAGTAGAGCAAACTTTTATGGTCACAACCAGTACCTGAAAGGACTTTTCATGCCCAGGAGCTATGCTATCAGCATGGTTAGCAGACTGCTCCTTTTGCTCCCATGAGCTCAGGTTTGGTCCAAAGAGTCCCTGGCCCTTCATTGGGACCCGCTGTTAATATGGCAGCATTTTACTTTCTGAAATGTCTATTTCATGAACATATTAAAAAAAAAAGGAGTATACAGCAGCATTTGATACCAGAATGCATAACTACTATCTTTCTTTTTATATTCTCAGTTCCACTTCCAGTACTCCATCACTGTGTTAAGGTGGAACATTGACACTGGCAGCATACTTCTTGCTGAGAGATGGGTAAGTGCACTTGCACCATCAGTTCATAATGCTGTGGTAAATTTTAATGGAAAAGCATGCTTTGTCATAGTTCATATTCAGTGATAGAAAAGGGATCCTCATGCACTGGTTCACTCAGAGTTTGCATTCTGTGAAAGCACTGACTTTGGCGTACATACAGTGTTAAAAATGCATCTGCCAAGGGATGTGGAAAAAGAGTGCTCTGCAGTAACATGGGAGTGAGGCAAGGGTAAAAGTTAGACTACAGTTCATATAGTGTTTTTAATCAGCTAGGTCCTCCATACCAACTCAAAATGAAAAGACTCATTTTAGGAAGACTGAACTGAAAGTTTATGCTGTGGTAGCCAGCCACCAGACAAGCTACCCTTGCAATGCCATGTTAAGAATGCCTGTACTGAAAGACTGTATTTGCCTTCTTGATAGTTAATGAACCAGAAGGGATTCCTGCAATAGTGAAAAACATCCTGCCTTGATTTATATCCTTTATTTAGGCAAGTCACATTTTCCCAGACAGATTCCATAAACCCAGACAGATACAATATTTAACCATAGAATACAAAGCTGGTAGACCCTGGAAAATTGTGAGATAAACCAATGTTATATACAAACTACAGTTTAGCGCCACATTTTATTGGCATTTTATTATAGGCACAGAAAGGTCTTACTCTTGTTAAAAAATGTGGCTCCAATATTACAACTACCAAACAGTCTTCTCTCCTAAGAAATACAGCTTCAAGCAACCTTGGAATCTGCTTTTTTCTTCTGTAACAAAACCTTCTTTATTTTACCAAATTGTACATTGAAACTGTAATGAGAAAATAACAAGAGGAGACAGAAATACCTAACACATTTATCAAAGTTCTCTTTTGTCACTTAACTAATATTTAGGAAGTGCTACAGTGTTGTTTTTGATGCTTCTATAAAAACCTTTCCTCTCTTCTCTAATGCAGCTGAATAAATACCTACCATTTCCATGTTTGAAGTAGTAAAAATATTCAGCTGCTCTGCAGGAATATTCTGCACTTTTGGGATTGTCATGGGCTAAGATGTTGTGTTAAATGAATACCATACTCCTATCCTGGCACAGCATAAAATTCTGTTCCATATTCTCTATATCATGTTTAATTGTATGGCAGTATGTCATTTCAAAGTGGAATTTGTTTACCATCTTTCATTATTGCAAAACATGTCTCTTTTAACAAGACTGTGGTTTAAAGACATAGTTTGCTGTTTAATGGCAAATATCTCGTGCTGGTGTTACTGACAGGGTTTTCAACATGAAAGAAACATAACAGGCCAGTTTTACACTGCCAAAGCCCTGTTATCACTTTACAACTCCTTTATACTTCTAAAGGAGTATGAAGGAGCTTTAAACAGCAGTCTTGGCCGGCCTTTCATCTCTGGTTTGTCAGTGACACAGAGCTCTAACGCAAGCCCAGTGGGTCAATAGGATATTAACTTGGGTTACATTTCACAAGCATGATTCGTTCTGTATGACAATTCCTAAATGGTCTGTGCTGGTCATTTCTCCTGCTGAAATCATAAAGAGTTAAGTACATAATTACATGCACTGGAAAAATCTTTTAAAATATGTGGGGTCTGAGGTTTTAGGTATTCAACATCTAATTATTCCTATCTAGTATTTTGCTGGTTTATTCTTAGAATGTATCTGTCCCTTTTTCTTCTCAAATATAATTGTGGTGTACTTAGGCTAATACCTACAGTTGCATTCCATATGTAATTTTTTTATACCCAGAATGTATACTTATTCAAATTTGGGAAAACAGGATTTATAGCAGACATGCTACTTCATTTTGGAGTAGCATAAAAGGCAGTTCCACAGTGGAGGAGAATGCAGCTGCTGTGCATAGATAGCCACCTTGAGGATTAGCAGAACATCACTTGGGTTTACTGTGTGCACTTCTGCAAAATGAAGAAATAGAATGCATAAAATTTAGTATCTTTTTACTAATATTTATTATTTAAAAATAACTATTATTTTAAAATTATTTTTTGCTTTTGAGCGACTAAATAAAATTATTAGTGAGATCATTCATTCCATAGCAGATGGAAATCTCCTTGCTTCCTCAAGAGTTTTCAACAAACTCCTGCTGGTTTCTGACACTCAGGCTGTGTCCTGTCCACCTTGCACACACCCATGCTAACAAAAGCCTGTATTGTCCCTTCCTGCTAAGATCTGTGCTAGTGACACACTGATGCTTCTGAGCTCAGATGTGAGCAATCCAACCTTGGTCCAGGGCTGCATTGGATCTGCTTGTTGCTTTCTAGATTCTGGAGATCTAAAAACAGAATGGGATTAAGTGGGACAGCCTACAGTTACTAAGTTATATCAAAATATGTATTAAAGAAATGTTAAAGCTAAGAAACTAGGAAAGTGTTTGTCTTGTAACCACCTTAGGTGTGTGGTCATAGCCACACAAAATTCAGACCTGTTTTTAAAAGGGGAGTTCAAGAGCCAGTTTAGAATTCTGTGCAATGAAAAAAAAAGAGAAACCTCTCCTCTAAAACTAAGTGTTGTCTTCTGGAAAAGCTGAAAGGTTACCTAGAGTCCTTAAGCATACTCATCCTGTTTAAAAAATCCATTTTATTCTGGAGTTTATTTAAGAAAAGCTCACTATATATAAAACCGATGACAAGTGCATAAACCAGAACTGTGTTCAGACAACAGTCACAGTCAGAAGTAGGTCAGCTTAAGTAGAGCTACAGTTGGCTTTTATTAAAGTGTGTATCTTGAGTAAAAATATTTCAAAACTGAGTATCAAACCCAGATTAAATCGGAGACTCATGATCAGTCTTCAGGTAACTCTGCAGCCGCCTGCTTCACCAGGGGTACTGGAGATGACCTTCCCAAGTTAGTAAGCGGTGGAAAATGCCGCGACCTGGACACAGCACGGTGTCTAGAGGCCCTGCAATCACCTCGCCGCCGCCTCGGGCAGATACGGAACATCAGTCACATTCTTTCGGTAGAGTTGGGGAGCTTCCCGGATGCAAACTGGGCTCAGCAAGGCCGAGAAATGTATGTTCCCTCTCCCACACTTGCAGGGCTGACGGCTAACCGGGCGGAGGGAGGTGCCCCGCGAAACCCCAAGACGCCAGCACCCGCGGCGCCCCTCGTTCACAGACCCAGAGCCGCCGGATGATGGGTGCTGATCCGCAGCGAGACACGGCCTCAGCTCACCGGATGCAGGTGCGAAACCGCCACTGACCACCCCTCCCCGGCCGCTTCCCCAGCACATACACGGGCCCGAGACCGCCGCCCGCTGAGGCCCCAGAGAGCACGAGAGGGCACAGGCCCGGCCGCGGGCACCAGACACCCTCAGCGGCGCAACTGCCGCGGCACGCGGCCCGTGCAGCCACCCCCGCAGCGCGCGTAACGGCCGCTGGGGGCGCGCTCAGCCGCTGCCCAATCAGCTCGGCTGTAGCTCCCAACGTCCCGCCTCCCTGCTCTGGGCGGCAAATCAACGCCCTCAAGGGGCGCGTTCCACCAACCGCTCTCTCCCGGCCTCCCGCCTCCTCCTCTCTGCGGCTCGTACAATCCCCATGGAGTGGAACCTACGAGTCACCGCCTCGACCTGGCGGCACTCCTCGCCAATCACGCCATGGAGCGATGCCATCGTCGTGCTGTGGTTGGCTGTGTGAGAGGCCCGGGGACAAGAGGGCGGGCTTACCCGGGGCAGCAGGGAGCGTTTCGCCGCTTGGAGCGTTAGGCTGCTGTGACGACGATGGGGGAGTGCGGAGCGGGCTGGGCCTCTGGGCCGGGCGCCGCGGGACTGTGAGACGGCACACGGGAGGTCCCGCAGGCGGGCGGGGCGTCGAGGCCCGGCGCTAGCATGAAAAGGTGAGTGAGCGAGAGAGGGGCTGTGAAGGCCCGGCGCTGTCGTGGGACGTTGCTTGGCGCCGCCAGGTCGGGGTGATTAGTCTAGGTGGCACGGCCTCGCTGCCCCGCTGCGTTCTCCCCGTGGTCGCTGGCCCCGTCCTACAGGTGTGGCGACTGCTGCGGGCGGGGCCCGTACTTTGGCGGCAGGGCCGCGGGGCTGGGCCGCGGTGGGCTCCTGGCGGCGGGGTGAGGCCTAGCGGTGCGGCCAGCTCGAGCTGGCAGTAGCTCCCTTCAGGGCTCGGCGGGAGTGCCAAGCTTGGGCCTTTCGTGCGTTTCTGATAGTTCGGCTGTAAGCCCTGCCCGTTGCTGCGACTTAAAAAGTATTTCGAGCTTTCCTCTCTTGTCCTGCGCATAAATGCCCGGAGAGGGACTGAAAATACTCAAAGCTGAAGCGGGCGACGATAATTATTCTCAAAGCCAGCCTTGTATCGAGCCTTGTGACTTGCAGGTTTAGTACATGTCGAATCATACCTTGCTAGGCGATCAACAGGCACATCATTTAAATGTGATGATGATGAACGAAGTTAAATATGTTTTGGTTTCTGTTTCAAAATACGCATTTCATTTTACTCAGGGGACTTGCCTGTCGAGTCGACAGAAGAGTTCTTTGCAGAGCAGTGATGACGGTGGCTTTGGTTTATACTTGCCAACTGTAGTAGTTCTAGAGTGTTCTCACAGTTGATAATGTTTTTTATCCTTCCCCTGAAGTAGAGTATTTGTAGCACCATACAAAAATGTGGTTTAGTGGAGTTCTTTGTGTTTTCACAAATCATACTGCTCATACTGTTCTCTTGTATCAATATATCAGTGGCTGTTTCGAAGATATGATTTCTATTTTTCTGACTCATGCCTTGTATTGTAGTCACGGAATTCTGTGTACATTGAGATGCAACGAAATTTATTTATTCCTAGCCTTAACCTTCCTTTGAAAACGATTTTTGGGCTGTTGAAGAACATAAGTTTGCATCTCAACTGTTTTAAACTTGGTATTTAGAGTGAAAGCTTTAAGTACAGTCACTTTTGCCTTTTCAGTGGAATCAGAGTAAGACTTTCGTGTTTATGCAGAAACTTGATAGCTGATTCAAACACCTGTCTGTAGTTGCTGCAGGGTACAGAGTTCTTGTATTTCATAGCTAACTGGTTTTACGGTGAGAACTCTGTAGTGGCAATAGTAATGGGAAAGAAAAGAAGTTAGGGAAGATTTGAAGTTGGGTGTCTTACTATGGCCTACCTCTGACAATTTTTAATTGTTTTGTTTGCCAAAGCATGTCTTGTTGCAGCTATAACTGCGTTTTGCCTGTTGCCTCCCAAAAACCGTTTGCACCTGAAAATAATTAAGGTAGTGGGTGGAGCAGAGCAACACAATTGAACAGGTGTTGACACTTCAACATTTGTGGTGATAGTGAAGTGCTCTTTGGTATGCATAGAGTTTTGTAGTTGCTGCTATGTGGTGCACTTGACTTGTTGCTAATCATGATTTGTTCGGTTCTGAAGTTTGTTTGTTCTGAGAGCTGATAATTTATTCTGATCTTAGTCTGACACATGTGTGTTCGGCAAGTACACCTGACTCGCAGAATAATCAGTTCCATGATCTCAGAGGTCATTTCCAAGCAAAACAATTTTGATGTGGTTCTATGAAAAATGTCTATAAAAACCCCAATCTTAAAATCAGTGATTCATGTACCTGAATTTCTGATATATTACCAGAAATTCACATTCTTTTCAGCAAGCTTTTCTGTACAGTTAAAATCCTAATTTATCAATGTTATTATTCTAAAAGAAGAGAACTCGGGGTTTAGAGCTGTATATTTTCTTTGGCAGGGACAGTGGCAGTAGATAAGTTTTCAAAGAAAGGCATGTTATATAGTAATAATGAACTTTGTCATAATGGAAATCGTTTTGATACAGTATTCAGTGACTTAACAACTCCGTGGATAAGTAGAGCTGTGAAAGGCTGACCATGCACCCTATAAAGTTAACAGCTGTGATTAGGTTATATAATGACAACATGTTTTTGCACTGAATTCTTTACTACTAAACACGTGAAGATTATGTAATATTGCAGCAATGGACCTGCAAGCAGAGTACACTTACTGAAGTATATAACTAATATTCTAAGAAAAATAAATTAGAAATTATTCTTTAAGATCTTGAACCAACTTCTCCTTAATATATTGTTTCCATGAATACCTATGAAACTTAATTATTCCTAGAAGTGGAACAGAAAAGGCATGATATCTGTATGTCAGGGGCAGTTATTCGCAGTATTTTAGGAGTTGATTATCTTTGGGGAATTTTTTTCAGAAAGTAAAGTGTATCAGCCTTTGAAAATTGAGAACATAAAATGAAATTATTAGGAATAAGACAGCATCTGGAAAAACAAGGGGAGGGAGCTAGGCAGAACTAGGATGGAACTCTAGAGTCTGAGTAGACCTGTAAAAAATAATGATCATGTAATCGTGTTTCCTATGGGATGGAGAGATGCTATTGTGTTCTTCATTAGTTCCCTCATAAAACACTACAATTTCAGTCTGCTACTGTGTCTCGGTTCTAATTTAAATTCGCAGAGACTCAGATAAATTTGATAGAACCAATAACAATTTGTAGAGTGCCCTCCCCTCTTCCCCCTCCTTTCCCAAATAAAGGAATTAGAAGTAGAGAGAGAGGAAAGGTAAGCACACCCAAATAAATCAATCTCACTCGATTTAGAAGTTAAAAAGAAAAGTTTAACAATAACTTAAAAGAGGTATCTGAGGTAGGGAAGTTACAAAAGGTTAGGGAAGGGAAAAATAGCAAATACAAAATGTATAACTACAACCCGAGTTTGTGATGGTGGCTTTGTCTGCATCGTGGGTGGTGGCCACGTGGTAAAACTGCTGGTAATGGTGGTATGATCGAGGCAGGGAGATGCAGAGAGGTGCCGAGTGGGTGCAGAGCCTGAGGAACAGGAAGTCCCCCTGCTTTTATGGGACAGGAAGGGGGGAGTGGGCTAACCATCCCCTGGTGGTGTTCAGACCCACCCCTGGGGAGTGGTCTAGACCACTTAGGGTCAGGCTCAGGGTTTCTCTCCTTGGAGTGTTAACCCTATGCATACTGATATCAGGCTTTTTTGTTAATCATCAGCAAACTTTAAAGCTCATTAATGTATATCAAACAAAACTGCAGAAAAATATTTTTTAACTTGAAAAAAGATTGACAGCGTACCAGACTTCATTCCAGTGAGGTCTGAAACTGTCCAGATTCTGTCCCTCAGATGTTAATTACTTTGCAGATGCATATAAATCCTGTGAGCTGCTGCAGCAGTGGTGTCAAAGTGTGATGATGACACTGACACCCACGGATAAGGTCTGTGAGGAGAAGCTGCTATGTTCAGTTTGAATGGCTGTGTGGTACAAGAACCTCACGAGGAAGCTCAGCAAGTCAGCACAGAAATGTGTGACTTGCTAGTGACTGAAAGGTGCTACTTTGCATCAATTCCAGGTCCTCTGTGTTTGTTAGTACTTTTCTTTGTGGAAAAGAGTTTTGTTAAGTACTCTGTCCGTTTAAAAACATGATGAAAGTAGGTACAGTACTGTAGAATTCCATTGCTCTCTGATGGCTTCTGATGCTGGGATCTAGCTGAGCAGGAAAAACAGCAATAACTTCCCTGATATTTGAATGCCATCAGACAGAAGATCTGGAGGAGTAGAGTAGCAAGAGGAGGCACAAGGACAAAGAGTATTTGCTTTTTATTTGCTGGAGTTAAGGTTATAAATAACCATTGAGATTCTTCTTTAACTGTATGCAAACTGTGACATCACAGATTACTGACAGGGAAATTGACATTACAACATATTCTTAACTTGTACATTACCCTTTTCTGTCCTCCTTAGGAGAAAGAAGTCTGGTTAAGGTACTGTAGATCTTTTGTTATGTATCCAGTATGATCTGAACTGTACACATACATATGCGTACATGCGTTTTACTTTTGTATCTGCTACCATGTGCGAGGAACTTCTATCTTCAGATTGTTCTTCTGTAGTTTATTGACTGTGAACTATAATTCTTAGGATGACACTTAACTAAGGTGTTTTCTTCCAGAGTATTTTAGTACTGAAGATGATCTACTTCCTACATCATTGAAATGAATTACCTTTCTAAAATGCTAAAAAGAAAAGCCTCTAGGTTTTTCCTCAGAATTTCACATTGCAATGCAGGCACAATTTGTTTTTCATATGCTGTTGATTGCTTACTGGAGCTATTTATATTATTTAAAGAAATGGCTGTTATAAATTACTGAAGATTCCATTTTGTATTGCTCTGTACATTGACTCAATTTTCCACTTCATTAAATCAAAGTGTTATGTGGGATGAGAGATTCAGTGCACTTTTTCAGCAGTAAGTACACTAAAACATGAGAAAAGATCTTCAGAGTGGAAAGCTTCTATAAAATATTGTTTGTAAACTCAAGCAGCATATTTATTCCTGTTCAACTGAAATTAAGATTTCTTTTCCCTTTCACTTATGTGTGTTTCCTCCTTTTCACTGCATTTTTGCTTGGCCCATGCTTGAACATTCACAGCAGTAACAAGTAGAAATGGGTATGTTGGTCATCAGCAGTATTATGTCTGTTTGAATACTATGCTCACTGTTGGAGATTTTGCTGAACTATTCTTACTCTGTAGAAAGAGTGAGGTTAGTCACAGATTTACATGATTTTCTGTTATGTTGCTCAAGACTAGTTGCAGTTCTCTGGTTTAATTTTGCCTTTCCCCCTTTTTTTATTCTAGGCTTTCTGCTCTGGATTTAGTTCTTTGCAAAATGAATATTACATTGTTCCACAAAGGTTGGACCCACCAGTAGAATTTGTCAAGAACAGCACATGTAAATCAAGAACTTATTTTTCTTCAAGACTTTTGTGCAGCTTTAAAAGTTTTAAGCACAATGAATTCAGGCTTATGGAGTCAAGAAAAAGGAAGTTCATCTTACTGGGAAGAGCGGATCTTTTACTTGCTTCTCCAAGAATGCAGTGTCATAGACAAGCAGACTCAAAAGCTCTTGAAAGTGCCCAAAGGTAGCATTGGGCAGTTCTTTCAAGACCGTTCTTCTTTGGGACACTCCAGAAATATTCCTTGTAAGGGCAAGAAACTGCAGATCGGAGTAAAGATTTTGGAACAACCTCATGCAATCTTGTTTGTGGATGAGAAAGATGTTATAGAAATAAATGAAAAACTAGCTGAGTTGCTTTTGGCCATTACTAATTGTGAGGAAAGATACAGTCTGTTTAAAAGCAAAAGCAGATTAACTAAAGGCATCCAAATAGATGTTGGCTCACCTGTTAGAGTACATCTAAGATCAGGAGATGATAAATTTCCTGGAGTTGTTCGCTTCAGAGGACCCTTAATGCAAGAAAGGTCCCTAACAGGGATATACTTTGGAGTGGAGTTGCTGGTAAGTTTGTTGGGTTTTTTTTGTGAGGAAGAAGCACCATGTATATTTTGTAAGATGAGCTAAATATCTATTTAAAGAGGCAGCCGTAATTTTTTTTTAAGGGCTGATGGCTTTGTAGAGCTCTGAAGGTCAAACGGCAGCCAGTTAAGATAGAAGATGTTGCTGTTGTGTGCTCCAGTGATGTGTTTCTGCAAAATTAGTATCAGCCATAAGCTTTTGAAGGATTAGATTCAGGGTGCTACTTTTGCACTCAAGGTACATTTCTCAAAGTCTTCTTTAAACTTTTCCCAAATTGTTTGCAGTTCCTGCTAAGAACCTTGGGGAGTATCAGGCCCAAGTATGTCTGAAAATCAGCTTGCTTTATTTGGCACCCAAGTGGAATTTTTTAATGCTGATGTCTAGTATGAAGTAGTCTTGTATTGATATGGCAAAAATTTGGTGGTGGAAGATTTGCATCAAAAAACCCCATGCTTTTCCAAGTGGAGAGGCTTCTGCCTGCACCTGTTTTCTGATGACATCTTACTGTTTGTTCCTTAAGAGGGTGCATGCACTTGCCACAAATTCTGGCAATAGAATTCTCCCAGTATAGTGACAGTAGATTGGGCAAGTTCTTACTGTATTTGCATAAAAGACACTGCTCATTTTTTGTCTGTTGTTTTTTTTTTCCTCTGTTTCTTCCTCTTCCAACATTTAGGAAGAAGGTCGTGGTCAGGGCTTTACTGATGGACAGTACCAAGGCAAGCAGCTTTTCAGATGTGATGAGGATTGTGGGGTTTTTGTTGCTTTGGACAAACTGGAGCTGGTGGAAGATGATGACAATGAACTGGAAAGTGACTATGCAGCTCCAGTTGACACAATGCAGGTAGAACTTCCTCCTCTGGAGATCAACTCCAGGGTTTCTCTGAAGATAGGAGAGAGTATAGAGTATGGGACAGTTATATTCTGTGATGTCTTACCAGGAAACGAAAGTTTAGGATACGTTGTTGGAGTGGACATGGTAAGAAAATAATCTGACTTTAATAACTTTTGCATGTGTGTTACCTAGTAAATGACATGCAATATAGATGAAGAAACATTATTCACAAGCTACTTCAGTGGAGGCTGACCTAAAATGGAAAATAAGCACTTGTGTCCAAAGATGCCTCTTGGTGATAATTGGGTGGTTTTTTGCATCAGGTAAATGGTATCCTATTTGATGCTAAACAGTTCAGGAGAAATAACCGGTTACTCTGAGGAGCCTCCACTGAGCTACTTGCAATGTTAGATGTCAGTCTTGAAGTAACAGAGTTGAGTGTTTGTCTTGTGAGACTGGCTTTGTACTGCCTTTAAAAAAGTAAACTGGATGCCTTTGTTAGCTATTTTTAAAAGTTTTTTTTTCACATGTTTTGATGTGTTTGACATCTTACCGTAAAAATACTGAGTTTTAAGTTCAGAAGTTCATCTTTCAAGAAAAAATGTGAAACTTGTAATAAAGAATGATTTCTAGCACTTCCCCCCCCCCCCATTTTAAACAGCTTTCAAATTTTAGGTAGTTAAAAAATATTTTGGATTCATTGATCAGGTACTTCCATTTTCTTGATTGCAGTAACTGTTGCCGAACAGTGCACTGGAATTGTTCCAACTAGTTTATAGAGAATGGATTTTAGTAGAATAATGCTTATTAAAATAGGAGATACTTCCCAGAAGAACAGTTTTTGTGTTTTGTCTTCGTAATCTGTAATGTTTGAATGTTCTAAATAGAAAATTTGTGACAGGGAAGAGTAGAAGTTGTCAGTCCTTGCACTTTCCTACTTTTTCCATTCTTAAAGTAATATTCTGTACTACGTAAATCCTTTCTCAGAATACATGTAACATGTTTTTCTGTTTCTAGGATAATCCTATTGGAAACTGGGATGGAAGATATAATGGAATACAGCTGTGCAGTTTTGCAAGTGTTGAAAGTACACTTCTTTTGCATATCAATGATGTTATTCCAGGTATGCTCTGCTTTCTTAACCAGAAGGCAGGCTTTGATAACATCTCAGCCTAGGCACAGTTACATGATTAAAGTAACACTGCAGAATGAATATCCTACATTCACTTCAATTAGTGTAACCTTCTGTGTTATGCTTCATTTTCCTCCTACTCTGCTATAGTCTCACTAGTAGACAAGGTTTAACACTGAACAGAATACATGTCAAATTGTGTAGTATTTACAACACTACACAGTTGTATAGTGTTCATTAACGTGTTAGTGGGAATCTATTTATTTAACGTTGTTCGGTTTACTCCAGGAGTTTAAATATCTCGGATTAGAAAGATGCTCTTTGTATGCTGTATTGATAGTCATGCATTCTGTAATGACTTGAAAATTCATGGGACAACTGGAAAATTCACTGTCCACAGTAATTCACTGAATAGTGTTAACTTGTAACCACTACAGTTCCTCTTCTGAAGAAAGAAAATGTTAATGTAAAACTTGTTTGTACTGTATCTGGAGACAAGTACTAATGAGTCTGCAGTCTTGTACAGCCTGTGGTCCATAACCGTTGGTCTCTTTACTTTGGCTAACTTTTCTTATGTTCACTTGCTACTTCTTGTTTTAGTTGTGTGTTTTTGCATGAATTCTCTTTTCCCTGAGGAATTATAGAGATTTCCCTATTTGTGGCTGTTTGAGCTAGATTTCTAGCTCAGACATTAAAAAATTTGGAACAGAGAAACTTAGAAGTGGAAGCTCTGAGGGAAGAGGTGAACATTCTAGGGATAAGTCACATAATGGCAGCAATGGATAAGTTAATATAATTTCATTGGAGCATCAAGAGCTTTATGTCCGGAAGCACAGCTTGTACCTTCCCCTTGCTACTTCTGCTGTGCCTGCTGCTGTCTTGCCCCCACCGCTGTTTTGGCTGCTGCTGCTGTGCTGCTTTGACACTGCTCGACCCCTTCCCCATCTTTAAGGTTATTATGTTTCTGTAATAGTTTATTCTCCTTGTACTGTTATATTTAGTTTAAACTATAAGAAATACAATTTCATTTTTCCTGACTTTTTTCCAAAAATCTGTGTTGTAGTGAGTTTTCCAGGGGAGGGATCCAGCCTAACCCAGGACACCATTTTTAGGAAAAGAACAGTTGGTTTACATGTTTTTGTAGAAAGCAAAGTTTATAATCTCTTGCATCTGTTTCCTATAATGGAAGGATGCACATACATTGAAGAGCATGAAGTCTATTTTGATGTCTCCAAGAAACCACGGTAGATCTCAGAGTAATGTAATTGCTGGTGTGATAGAAGCAAGTCATATACCCTTAAAATGGTGGTTATGTGCCAAACAAGGATTTAATCCACTCAGTTTTACAATTTTGGATGCTGGACCTTGGTTCATGAACTTCTCTGTGACATAGTGAAAGCATAGAAAAGGGAAGCTAATATTCTCTTTATATACCATGTCTTAGAGACTGTGTCACAGGACAGGAGACCTCCCAAGCTTGCCTATACCTCAAGAGGTGGTGGTGACAAAACCTTATTCAATCATAGTAAGCCAAAGGCTACAGGTATGTATGGGAAGTGATATTCTTTACCTAGATAAGAGGAGAAATTTCTATGACTTATGAAGTGTTGCCTTGCATTTTCAATCAGTTACAGTTACATATCAACTTAAATTTCTCTGGAAGCAGTATGAGGATTTAACCATAATAAAGGTGGTGGACAGTTTGAGTTAAGATTGCTCAAAATACTTCAAATTTAATGAAAAACAGTTTGAGATTTATAAAAAGATTCAAAACTATATTATCTAGTTGTCTAGTACAACCAGCTCAGGGCTGCATTCTGATTTTCCAAAAGTGTGGTGTGTGGTTGGTTTCATTGGTGGTGGATGTGTTTTTCAAGTTGTAACTAAACCTAATTTACTGTTGTTTTCCTCTTCTGCAGGACTAGAAAAATCCAAATTTGTAGCCCAGGAACAGTTCTGCTTAATAGCGAATATGTTAGTTTTTCTGTTACTCAAAACTCAAGTCAAATTCCTGAAGCACAAGGTTTTTCCTGACACTGGTTTTACACAGAGCTGAAAACCTACCTGGGGAAAAAAAAAATCTGGAAAGGAAAATTTTATTGATTTGTATTTTAAAACCATAACCCAAAATTCAGTGTATTTTGAGTAGCTATTTTGGCTTATAGAGTACTAATGACAGTGCAGTTTGTAATTGGACTTTAGCATTGTATGCTGGCAGAGATGGTCTTTACTAAAGTAGCTGTGGAATTGGATTGATAATTAGTTTATTCTGAATTTGGTTTTTTTAAACAGAAAAACCTGCTTATACCTTTTGTTTATAGTCATGAAAATGTTGCACTTGAGGAGCATTTTCTAGTGCCTTTTCAGGTTGGTGACTTGAAATTTCAGCTTAGAGGATGAAGTTTGAGAGAAACTTCTGCCTTAATGCAAGCTTAGAACCACGTTAGCTTTGATGGGAGAGTTTGCTGTTTTGTGGGAAGGTGTTTTTGTCTCCTTGTCTAACAAATTTACGCTATGGAATGTGCGTGTAGCTAACCTTCTGTTAATAGAGATTCATCTCTTTAATAAAATACATTATTTTCCAGGATCTACCTCTGAACCTGGGAATAGAAATAGATCAGAAGTCTTCTACACATTAAATGGCTCATCAGTTGACTCTCAGCCTCAAACAAAAGCAAAACCCCCATGGTATATTGATGAAGGTAAAGAAAGATGACGGCCTTTCGTGTAGGCATATACTTTGTTTAAAAGACAAATCGAAACTAGAGTGAATTGATGTTCTTCAAATAAAGCAAGTGTGAGTTTAAATTTAAAACAGTTGGATGTTGTCTTGGCAGAAGACATGCTAGATCATACAAAGAATCTTGGAACCCTCATGAAAATAGGCTCTGTCTTAATTGACAGACCTATTATGTTATCCTGTGTGTAGATGACATTTTTGGCAGTGTCTGCAGTGCTGTGGAATGCCTATGTCTTGCAGGCAAAATAATAGCTGTGACTTGGAAGGAAGGTACACTTATAGCCAAGTATGCAGAGAAGTTTATTTTGCTGTCTTTTTCTAGCTCATACTACAGATTTAGGGGAACTAGTATTCTGCCATGCCACCAAATCAGTCTGGAGTAGGGGAAGAAAATAATCTGACTAAGCATACATATTTCTTTAGTATTTTAAAAAGTTTTTTTTCTGTAAAATCTCTTTGAACTCTTACAAGTATGCATGCATGTACTTAGAAGGTCAACTTATTATTAATTGCTTCCAGATAAGTTTGTTCTTTTTCTGGTCAGCTTTTCTGCAGTGTGGCTGGCTTTCAGCAACTGAAAAGTAGATACTAAATTAAGACTGTTAATTTACATTGGAAACCTGTAACAGTAGTGTCCCTTGAATTCCACAAACTGTAAAAGAAAATGGGTTAAAATTGTTCTTTGTTACCTAACAGATACTGTTCCAACAGTTTGGAACTCTGTTTGAATATACTTTATGATAATATTTAAAATAAGGTAAAAATCCTGTTTAGAAAGGACCAAGGAGGGAAACATTTACTTTAATTTTTGATCACTAACTTCAGTTAATAAAACTGGAAGGAAGGAAATAGGTGAAGAGACTTTTGCTCTATCGGTACCAACTTTGTACTAGAGACCATGTAGAAAGATGCAGAACACTTGTGCTGTTACATCTCGTTGTGATCTTATTTATCAAGCACTACGTTAGTCATGACATGTTTAAATCCTTTATTCTTTATAGACACTGATAGATTGTTTGTGTTGGAACCAGAGCGTATTGTGATAGAGCCAGAGGAATAAACACTAATCCATTTGCAAATCGTGTCTGCAAGCAATTACTTATCTTGAATGAGTTGTGAACACAATTCTTTCTGCAGTCACCCGGTCCAATGACTTCCTCTTTTTGCCCATTGGAAATCATAACCCTTGAGGCTGTTGCACTTCAAAGGAAAAAAAAAAGTTTTCACTCTAAACCTTTGTGTAGTCTTTTGCTAACATCTCCTGTTTATTTCTGTTGGTTGCTGTAAATGTGGTAGGGCTACAGTAGTGTCTTCTCAGCCAGCTCAGTCTCACCGGTGTTGCCAAGTGAGAAGCTGTTCCTCATACAGGACACTCATTAAATCAGATGTGGTTGCAGATACACTTTACTGGTTTGATGACTAAGTCTTCCATTTTGTAAATCGGGGGAAAAGCCCCTCAGTATTTACTGACCTCTTTGTTTTGATTTTAACAGTTGCTGAAGACCCTGCAAAATCACTTACTGATTCATCTCCTGGATTTGGGCATTCTTCACCACCACTGCAGCCTCCTTTAACAAACTCTGTGTCTACAGAAAATAGATTTCACTCCCTCCCTTTTAGCTTGACAAAAACGTCAAGTACTAATGGCACTATTGCACATAGTCCTCTCTCTCTATCTGTTCAGTCAGTCATCGGTGATGTAAATACTACAGCTAACCAGGAGAGCCCAACAACAGCAGGCCCACTTGGGAACTCGCATGGTCTTGAGGCAGGTTCCCTAGCTGAAGTTAAAGAAAATCCTCCTTTCTATGGAGTCATCCGCTGGATTGGCCAGCCCCCTGGAGTGAATGAAGTGTTAGCTGGACTGGAACTGGTAAATATAAACTCTTGTCGCTAGGAATATTAATTGCATGTCCCTGGTTTTGTTTGTGAGAGTTGGTGCCTGTATGCTTTACAATGCAGTCAGTCAGTCAGTTTGGAGGAGTTTGTCCGTACTCGTGGCCATGCAATCCCCTTATGACACAGGTAAATTCTTGGGTGAGTTCTGACTTTTCATGGCTGCCCCAGGCAGGGTATGAGTTGTCTTTGTGTTGCAGTGGGTAATTGAATTTGTAGGACTGTTTAAGTGACCAGTGGGCCAAAGGGCACTCCTTTAAGGTATGTTAGGGAGAGGTAAATTGAACAAAAGCCAACTGTTTTTAAAGGCTCTTTGAAATGCAGATTTACATGAAATACCCTGGCTTTAAGAATGTCAATATTTTGTTTCTTTGTCTTTTGCATACCAGCAAACAGGCAGGCAGAACCCTAACACTGTTTTTGGTAATGGGTGGTAGTGACATTGTTGATTTGACAGAATGTTCTTCATGTGTTCTGTGGGCCCTTTGTCAGTTCCCAGGTGCAGCAGGCATGAATTTGTTGCTATATACTAACATTGACTCCGTGGCAGCTGCCAAAAGATTGCGATTGGCTAACAGCTAAATGAAAGTGATGCACTTAGGGAGATGGGGTTCTTTACTTCAGGATAAAGCAGTGTATAGATATGTGGAACAACAAACACCTTTAGCAAAGCAGGTGAGAGTGTGACTGGAATTTCAGTTGCTACAAGAGGTCCTGAAGCTTGTGGGTTCTTTGGGTGAAATTCAAGCTGTATGTTGCCTCAGACGTTTTAAGCCTGCGGTTTAGTGTGCCTGGATTTCCGGCTATGTCTGTCACACATTTCTGCATTAAAACCTAGCAGGTTTTAGTAAGTAGACAATACATCTTAAATCATGTTAGCTACATAAGCTGTTTCTCATATCTAGTTTGTGTAGTTTTTCCTTGGTGTATGTTCTGAGGCAGGAATTTTACTGCACAAGCTACAGTCACACAAAGTATTCAGATGCTTTGTGACCTTTGTGACTGAGTTTTAAAAGGCACACGTGTGTGTGTGTGCTCTTCCTAACTACAGAAGCAATCTGCTGTGATGGACTAGCTTAACCAAGTTCCTGAAGTTCACTAGGTTTAATTCTTGCTGTCCTTTCCTACCCCCTCCCAAGCTGCTTCTGATACAATTTTTCTTTAATTTTGGATGGAGTGAAAGTTTAAACGTAGGGGGAAAAAGTGCAACTCTTAAATTTCTGCTGTAAAACCAGTTAAAGAACACCTTAGCTGAAGCTTCATATACTAAAATGCAGGAACATTGTATATCAAGCTCTAGAGTACTTGAAAGGGGTGGCTTAGGGATAGATACTTTTCCAAATGTCATACTGCTGAATTCTAGAAATAACAAAACCAATTAATTCTGCCTTGAATTTTCAGGAGGATGAATGTGCAGGTTGTACAGATGGGACGTTTAAGGGAACTCGCTACTTCACCTGTGCTCCAAAGAAAGCTCTTTTTGTTAAACTCAAAAGCTGCAGGCCAGACTCCAGGTTTGCCTCCCTACAGCCTGTTTCCAACCAGATTGAACGCTGCAACTCTCTAGGTACTGGGCTTCTGCTTAATACTTACCAGCTGGGAACGGACAAGGGTTTTGGTTTCATTTATTCCTGTAATATGTTCTTTGTATTGAACACTAGGAAACCTGTACAGGTATTACTTAAATGAGTTTAATATAAGTTCAGTCTGTATAGAACGTAGTGCAACTGTGGATTACTTTTGTTATGCTTTTAAAACAAGAAGATATTCATATATTTAAAGACATAACACTAAGGAATTTTTTGTTATGCTGTACATTTTTTTTTACTTTAGAAGCTGTAAAGCAGTCTTTCTGAAGATGGTATTTGCAACTCCAGCAATATGATTGCATTATCAGAAATAAAGGCAGTTATTTTTTTCTCTGTCAAATTATTTTTTATCTAAATCTTGAAAGAGAAAAAAACATGTGTTATGGTGGAAGTTTGCTGTGAAATGCTCAGGGTTTTTTTATAACTTCAGATATTATAGATTTCTTGGGTCACATTGTGTATTGCCTGGGACAACAGCGAATTAAAAAGTGATACTTGTAAGATAGTGTGAACAGGGCATTTGTAATGAGGAGAGAACTTCATTCCTAATGGGTAAAATTAATTTGGTGCTGCAGGCTTTCTGAAGCACTGTACCGTGCATTGTCAGTGGAATGTAAGGCCTTGTTCTCTCTGGAAGACAGTGAGTCTCAGCTGTGATAAAATGCTGTTCTATTCCAGAGAAGGAATGCTTACACTAAGGCAGCAACTTAGCTGTAGAACATTAATAAGAAATTCTCAAGGGGGATAAAACTTGAGGCTTTAAAGTGTCTTTTGAAAAAAAAAATTTCAGCCTTTGGAGGTTACTTAAGTGAAGTGGTAGAAGAAAACACTCCTCCAAAAATGGAAAAAGAAGGTTTAGAGACAATGATTGGAAAGAAGAAAGGTATCCAGGGTCATTACAACTCCTGTTACTTAGACTCCACCTTATTCTGGTAAGTTCTGAATTTGTATAGTGACATCCTGTGCTAGAAATGCAGAATTCGTGGTCTTTGTTGTAATGACTGTGTAGTGCTGTGCAGCTTCTGAAGTTTTGCACTGCAGTTTTTGACATGTGACTGTGCTCTTCTGATCTGAACAAGCTCTGCAGCATATGCTGTGGAACATGAACTGCTGATAATGTCCACATTGTACTGGCCCTTGTGTGTCTATACGCTTTTTGACTGAGTCTCTGGTCTGTAATGGTTGAAAAATTAAAGACTATGCAGGCCTGGGGGTGGAGGGAGGGAAATGTCTCATAGAACTTCATTGCTGAATGCTGCCTGGGATACTGGTTCTGTGCTTTGCTGCAGAAAGAATACTGGGGTAGACTCCTACTGTTTAGTACAGCTATGTTGTCCTTTGTCCATAATTACACTTCTGTGAGTTTAAGCACTTTAACTCTTCTGTGGCTTTACTTGGTTTTTTGTTACGTTGCTTAGGTATTTAAATGGTTATATCTTCCAGAATCAAAACAACCTTACTGTTTGCTTTTTCTTTGTAGCCTGTTTTCTTTTAGTTCTGTTTTGGACACTGTGTTACTCAGACCTAAAGAAAAGAATGACGTAGAGTATTATAGTGAAACTCAAGAGCTGCTGCGGACAGAGATTGTGAACCCTCTGAGAATGTAAGTAAAAACATGAGCTACTCTCTGGTCTCATGTAAATTTTACCCTAGGTCATGCTGCAGGCTCCAAAAGTTTGGGTAGCTTCTGCTGCCAGTCCATTCAGTTTGTTTTTTTCTTTGAGTATTTTTTACTTGTTTCCAGGGTAAATTTAATCAGTGCTAGCTGGAAATAATTCTATTTGGCACTAAAATATTTCCACTAGTCTCTGTTTAGAAATGTAGTCAGCATAAAACTATTGTAAAATTTATATAGCTATGACCAGAAGAGCATTGATAAATACAAGTTACATTTGCTTGCAGTATTTGTATGATTTTAATGCTATCCTTGACAAGAAAAGTATTTGAGCTATCTTACATAGAGTTTTGTAATTGGATAGATTTGGCAGGGCTTCAGAAGTTTCACTAATTTTAAACAAGTGGTCAAAAAGCTTTTATTTAAAGAACTTAACATGAGCTTTGCTAATTTCTTAGACACAATAAACAAAGGAAATAGGGCAAAAATCTGCATGGAGAGTTACTTGATGTTAGTTTTATTTTTTGTTAAACATGCAAAGAATACAGTTGTAATGCTGATACCATGGGTGGTCACTGAACAATTTAGCACAGTTTTGATTTCTGGAATAAGTAGATGACTCCTAAACTCTTGTTCTTAGTAAGAATGTGCAAACTTCGCCTGGTGTGTTCTAAGGTTCTGTGGTATAGGTAGTAGGTTACACCCCAAGCAGACAAAATCTCAGGTGGTTGAGAAGGACAAAGGTCTTACTTCTGCCTTTCCACTGTACTTAAAATTTCCTTTGCATTTCTTGTAAAGTTTTAGCAGAAAACTCCTTGCTTCTTAGGTCAACAATACAGCTCTGTATCTCTTTCTCAAATACTTATTTTGTTGTTGTTAACAGCTCCCGTAGAGCTGTTGTGATGTGATATGCTGAAACTGTTGTATTAAGCAGTGCAAATTAGGGTGAAAACAAAATTGACTGATCAGTTGTGTAACAGCTATCTGGGTAAGTTAATGTTGTAAAACAGCTGTGCAAGAACATTGAGCACTGCCCAAAATTTGTTCTGCATTAAAAAAACCTGAAAGTCAGAATGAACCTGAGAAGTCAAGACATAGTTGTAGATGAATATTGTATGCAGTCAAAGGAGGATTTGGAAGCCTGTATTTCAGCATTTAAAGGCGCTTTTCCCCCTTCTCTGAGTCAATAAAAAACTAGCTAATAGCTTCTTCGACCCATTTATCTTAGATATGGATACGTATGTGCTACAAAAATAATGAAACTGAGGAAAATACTTGAAAAAGTTGAGGCTGCATCAGGATTCACTTCAGAGGAAAAAGGTAACTGGGGAGGTTTTCCTTTCTTTGAGCTTTTTAAGAATGGTAATGTGAAGGAACTGAAGTACTTTGCTATATATAATTATGCCAAAACGAAACACACAAGTATGTCTCTGTAGCAGTAATACCTTTATCAGAGATTTTGAGTGACCATTGGGTGAGAAAAAGGTTATCCCTGCTTCTTTGGGTCTGTAACCCTAGCTGAACAGTTTCTGCTGTGACAGTCTTTGACTGGTTCTTTCCTTGCCTTCCTACACCCATGTAACTCCCTTCTAGCAGTTAGGGGCGATCTAAAACTGTTTCTCAAATGAAGACACTGATAAGACAGGGATCTTTCAGAATATCACTTTGGTCCCTGAGGTATAATCTTTGCACTATGACATTTCATTGTCACAATGGTTAAGAATGTAAGTATTTTAAGAAATAAAAAGTGAAAATCATGTTAGAAAAATTGGTTCCCAACCTTTTGATCTTCTGCTGCATGTGATTAGCATTAGCATTGTATTCTGGAGCTGTTCAGTGTTCTCCCAAAAAAACCCCAAATTTCTTTAGAAATGCTAAATGCTGAAAACCAGTATTTATTGCAACTTGTGGCAGGAAGAAACATTCCAGAAAATTCTGTGTTGGGGCAGAATAGACCTCTGGGAAGCTAGTGTTGGCTGCATTCATAATTAGAGAGCTTGGTCTTTGGATGAACTTGGTGTTACTGTGTGTCTTGTCTAAGTGTTGCTGTTGCTAGTCACCATTCTCTGCAGTTTCACTGTTTTCTTCTGAAAGCTTTTATTTCTCCTGGAAAAGCTGTGGGATGCCAAATGATTCCTCTGAAATACAGAGCATCTTTTTGACCTTTACTGGAAAGCTTTCTTACCCCTGTCGAGCCTGTGCCTTTTAGGGCCATTTGACACCAAAAGAGTAAATAGAGGTTTGTGTCATGAAAATGTTGATAGCTTTATTAACACTAGAGGATTATGGCAAGCTGTAAAAATGAACATTTTTTTCCTGTTAAAATTTTAATTTATAATCACTCTTGAAAAAATGTATCTGCTTTTGCACACTAACAATACTTCTTCTTTTCCCTTCCCTGTCTAGATCCAGAAGAATTTTTAAATATTTTATTTCACCATATTTTAAGAGTTGAGCCACTGTTGAAAATAAGGTAATCTTTTTCTTTTTTTTTGAACTCGTCTGGTTGTAGAGGCTGATAAGGAGAGACTGAATGTTTAATTAAACCCAGTCTATCTTTTAAACTCCGTACTTGGACTATCATACTGAATTGTTGCTGCTCCTATTGATGTTTTATTGCTAAAACTCTTGCCATTTCAGTGAAAGCTGCTTTAGTGTGTTTGAGTTTTTGATGCACGTTCTTAGGATGTATCCCATGGGCATATGTTTTTAAAACATACTACAAAAGTGATGCTGCTTTTGTTTTCTGAAATAAAGTTCTTTACAATCATCCTGCGCGTAATACTTGATTGCCTGCTATCGAAGCACTTTGTTGTTGCTGGCTTTGGCTTTTTTATTGTAAAGCACACTATGTTTCAATGCATAGAAGATGTTGAATAGACTATTCTCTGGAAGACATTATTTTCTTAGCATGCAGTCGTCATTACTGTAGAGCTTCAGAACCTGTTTGTTTTGTTTTAAATGTGTTTTTAGATCAGCAGGTCAGAAAGTACAAGACTGTTACTTCTATCAAATTTTTATGGACAAAAATGAGAAAGTTGGAGTCCCAACAATTCAGCAGTTACTAGAGTGGTCGTTCATCAACAGCAACTTGAAGTTTGCAGAGGTTGGTGGCAGCTGTTTGCTTTGTTCAAAGAGATTATGCCTAGATATTTGCTTATTCAGCAATGGGACAAAAGTAGGATTTGGAGTGAGAACAAAATGCAGACCTCTTGGAAATAGAAATGAAACTCTTTTAGAGTTGACTTAGTGACCTACATACAACCTTTGGCTGAACAGCCCAAACTAGATAAAGAATTACCAAACCAAATCTTAGTTACTGCCAGTAAAGTTGTCTTAAGAACTAATGTTTTGAAATGCCTTGTTTGTAAAAAGATTTTATTTCTTCCTCATTCAAATGGAGGAGTGGAGTCTAGTACTTGATCACGATTGGAACTTGAGACAATTGACAGTGATTTAGATGCCACTTTACTGTGTTTTGTAGTTTTTTTAGCTGTACTTTTAGTATTTATTTTGCTTACCATCTTGTTAATTTTGAAGTCAACGGGCTCTAATTTTAAATAACACACATATATTGATAGCATGTCTCTAAATTTACATAGTTCTCAAGCTCATTACGTTATACTCTGGCATTTCACCTAGGCACCCTCTTGCCTGATTATCCAGATGCCTCGCTTTGGAAAAGATTTCAAAATGTTCAACAAAATTTTTCCCTCCTTGGAACTAAATATAACAGACTTACTGGAAGACAGTAAGTATAACATGGTGGTGTATAGCAAAGAGAGAGTTACTGAGCATGACTTAGAGTGAAAACAAGTACTCCAGGTACTTCTGGTGGGTTTTTTTAATTAAATAGTTGACAAGGTCGTGTGAGATGCACAAATGGAGGAGAAAGTAAAGTTTATTGGCCAAAATGTTTCTGTGTGTTTGTTTTTTTTGGTGACAAGTTATCATTCAGAAGAATGTATAGAATAACTTGATTGCGGTGTTTAATTCTCATGTATCTGTACAACGAATTTCAAGATGATGATTATTAGCAGGAACACAATTCATTAATATGTGTATCACTGATTGCTTAATAGGTATTTTTACGGTGTTATCTACATCAGTTTGTGCTGCTTGTTTCTAAGCTTTTGGTCATGAGTTTGTCAAACTCGGGAGACCTTGCGGTTCTTACAGGAACCTGCAGCATGCAGTGGTGGTGCTCTAACTATAAATCTATCACCATTCTTTGTGAACTTAAATTTCTGGCATTTGTCTTCTACTGAATTTTTCATTGTCTTGCCTAAGGAGAGCGACAGAGTTAAATTTGAGATAAAAATTAATTACGGAAACTGTCATGGCCTTTTCTTTGACTGTTGTGGCCATCAGCTTACAGGATTTACTGGTTGGTGTTGGTTTTTTTCCTGGAGTAGGGAGACATGGAGGCTAAGCCAGCTGTATTAATGTGATGAGAGAGGACTGACTTGATTAAAAAAGCCTGGTTTTACCTGTTCATGCAATTAACAGAACTTCATTTTTATCATCTTCTGTTTTGCAACTTAACACTCTAGCAGTTTTTCCTTTTATTCCACATTATGTCAGTATATTTCTGCTTTGATTGGCAGTCTGGCTTTAGCTTTTTTAACTTAGCATTTCTACACCAAGTAGTTAACCTCTTTCCTTCCTGTACCCTTTATTTTAAAACCAAAAAGCAGCCATCCCACATCGGGGCCTAATGTCTTCTTTAAAAATGCAGCTCCCAGGCAGTGCCGTATATGTGGAGGACTTGCTATGTATGAGTGCAGGGAATGTTATGAAGATACTGATATTTCTGCTGGAAAAATCAAGCAGTTCTGCAAAACGTGCAATACGCAGGTAAGGTCTGGTCTTTGGTATTCTGCTTGGGGTTAAGCCAACTGGTACCTGCTCTAATAATCGGGAAGGCAGGAGATCATAGTGAGACTCTTGTCAGCACTAGTGCAGCTATGTATGCATAACAAGTAAAACTTAGCCTCTGGGGACAAGGCAGGAGCCTCATTTGTGTCTTCAAAGGTATTCATCTTGTTTCCTGCTAAAATCATGGCAACTGCCAAATCCAGGACTGAATGCAGGGGAGTGGTAGGGAGTGAGTTTTAGATATGCGCTACCTTGTTTGAACTGCTTCATTTTGAGAGATCTTCGGTATTTTGCGTGAAGCTGTCACAGCCGTGGCTTGTTCTCAAGCCTCAGTATAGTAGAAGATTGTGTTAAATCTGACTTCAGTTCTAATCTTAGATTTGAGTTTTCCAAGCAGTATTAACTGCACTGGTGGGAAAAAGTAAAAGACATGTTTATTCTGCTGCTGTTACTACAGTTCCTTCTCTAATATCATTAATCTTCAGTTTAACAGTACTGTTCGTTTTACCTGCCACTGAAACAATCTTATGGGGTGCTTTTTTTCCTCTTCTGCCACGTCATTTCAATTGTAGGTTCATCTTCATCCCAAGAGGCAGAGTCATAAATTCAATCCATTATCACTACCCAAAGATCTGCCAGATTGGGACTGGCGACACGGATGCATACCAAACCAGAAGATGGAGTTGTTTGCTGTTCTCTGCATAGAAACGAGCCACTATGTGGCGTTTGTTAAATACGGGAAGGATGACTCCGCCTGGCTTTTCTTTGACAGCATGGCAGATCGGGACGGTAAAGCTTTTCTTTATTCTTAGTAGTTTCCTCTTATTTTTCACCTACATTTAAAAACTACTTTACATTCCAGTGCTTTATTTTGGGACTATTAATGTTATTTAACTTGATGCATCTGATGCTATTTCATAGCAGCCACTGATTTGCATAATCTGAATATAACCTAAATTGGATACCTTGCTAAACAGAAATTACTGCAGAAGTTTTTTAGCTGAAGTCTTTATACATTTTTCTGTACTTTGGGTGCTTGGCAGAGAGAATTAAGTAATCAGCTGCAGGAAGGTGTTATTTCAGTCTCCATTTAAGTGCATGTGCACCATTATCACATAGCAGATATTTTTATTGCTTTTCCTTAAATGCCTTGGTATTGGTGTCCTCACATAATGAAAGAAATAGTGGCACGTTGCAACATCCATACCATTTCTTTGAATCTCTGTAGAGTTAGGATTGGAAAACAGTTACCCTGTAATAATACAAATGTCAGTAGAACAACTGTTCTCTTAAATACTGCTGCATTAAATATGTTTAAATAAGGATTCTGTTCAGGTCTGGCACATGAGAAAAACAGCAATAGTTGCAAGTGTCAGACATAGTGATAGTTCTTGTGTGAAGCATTTTTTAACCCCTCTATACCAGTATTAGTTTAATGGGAGCAGAAGAATGTTGCCTCCTATTGAAAATTGCTGCAGGATTGAAGTCTCTTTCCTCTAACAGCCAGAAGGACACAAGCTTTGTTTTGGAGTGCTTGATATGTGCATGGCTGAAGTCTGCAAAGAACCACTTTATTTCAGGAATGTAGCTCAAATGAGATACTCACTACTTTATCTCCTGCTGATCTTAGCGGGGGTCGCATCGCAAATGCTTTTTCTTCAGGAAGTGCTGTAAGCTGAAACTGTCTGCTGGAATAGAGAGTCATGAGTGTCTGTACTTGTGTTGCTCGACTTTGCTCGTTTTTAGATGGAAAATGTCCAGAAGCAAGCTCTACTTTAGCCTTGCAAGCCAGGTACAGACACTCATGGTTTGGACGTTCGTCAGCTGTTAGCTGTTGTGTTAATGAACACATTCAGTAGCTTTGAGGTGGAGTCATTCTCACAGTTGTACAGATATTTTTTTTAAGTATTAATGAAAACCCGAAGTTGTTATTCTGGTGGGGGCTTGGTTGGTGTTTGTGCAGGTACACGTTTGTTAGCAAACACTCTAAAATTTGAGACCAGCTGCAATTTTTTTGAACAATCCAGCTTTCATCTAAGTTTACCCTGCAGCAGTCCAGAATGGCACATGTAGGAATTTTTAGAAGGCATTTTCAAGAATTGGTGATGCTGTCACAATTAGAGCGCATCATGAGGGCAAATGTTTGTAGACACTTTCCTGATCTATTTCTTTTTCTTTCCCTGTGGTCAAAAGGAGGTCAGAATGGCTTCAACATTCCACAAGTTACCCCATGTCCAGAAGTTGGTGAATACCTAAAGATGTCTCTAGAAGAGTTGCACTCACTGGATTCCAGGAAAATTCAAGGTTGTGCAAGAAGACTACTTTGTGATGCCTACATGTGCATGTATCAGAGTCCAACAATGAGTTTATATAAATGAACTCTGTCCTCTGCAAACCTGGAGAAACAGTGTGGGGTTGCATTTGCTGCATTTTTTTGGTTAGTTTTAAGGCAACCGTTGCCGGCAATGGATGCGATGACAAGGAAGGTGTCGTGAGCAGAAGGATTACTGTTCCAAAAACTACATGTGGAATTCTGTCATTGAAGTATTTTGCACTCTAGGAAGTGTGCTTGTGTGTGTTTGTTTTATAAACAAAGTGAAGTTACTAAAACTTAAACCTTTAAGTGCATTGATTATACATAGGCTTTCTTGAAATGTTGAAGGTGGAATATTAGCAGGAGAAACTTCCTTAGTCCATTGGGAATGTAAAGCTAGAGATAATGTTCTTGCTTAGTGCATTTCTGTGGACCAAGGATAGTCATTTTCTTGTGTTTCTTTACTGTCTGCCCCTCCACCTCTCCCTACCCTTGACTGGTTAGCACCACATATTCTCTCTATCTCTCAGAGAAATTTTAGACTGTTCATAGCCTATTAACTCTGTTCTGTTACCCATCTACTAAATTCTTTTCAGTTCACACATTTGCATCTTCAAAATTGAACACTCAGAGATGTGGATTCCTAGCTTGTGAAATTTAGGCACACAGATCGGCTATCTGTTAACTTGCAATTTTTGGAGTGGGGAAAAAAGAGCAGAGAGGGCATTAAAGAGAAGCATAATTGCTGAAAAATAAAATTAGAAGAAGACATCTGTTAACTTTCATTGCTAAGTGTCTATTTATAAAGAAACAGAGCAGTCTGGAACAGAATAGCAAGTTTGTACAAGCGATTTGAGGACAAAACAATAAAACAGTGGATTGCCTCAGGGAGCATTACTGAAGTGGATGATAGCCCTTGGTAAAACAACTGACTGCTGCAGTACTTTAAGCTACTACCTGGAAAGATGTTGCCCAGCTGACTCTTCATTTAGGATTACTAATGAAGAGTATAAATATCTGCCTGGAAAGCTGAAACTGTAAGTAAACGCAAGTCAGAGTTTTACTGTATACCAAGTACCTAATGAAAACTAACTTGAAAAGCTGCAGAATCAACGTTGATGTAAAATATTCTACTTTGTTGGTTCCTGTTTCAAATGAAACACTGCTGTTTTAGTTGCTTCTTTTGTCTGCGCTGACTGGCAAACTTGCAACTATATACAGTAAAATCTGTACAAATTGAATATATACGAGCTGTACATTTCAACTCTGAGATGTTTTATATGGAAAACATCCTTTTTGGGATCAAGTCTGTAGAAGGAGAAGTCACAAAAAGTAACAGAGAAACAAAACCCACTTTGAAATAGCCACCATTTTAAAGGCAATGGAGACTGATCCCATAGTGTAGAAAATTTGATTACTTTGTACTTCATGGAAAACCTGAAAGTTTTCTTTGAGACAGGCTATACCACAGAGCAGTACTAGAGAGAGGGTTGAAAACTGCTTGAAGGACTAACTTACCTAAAGCAGGAGGCTCTGAGGGATTTGGTCTGTTCCATTAGCATGAAATGCACTCTTATGTTTTCACTCTCTAGAACAAGAAGGTAGTTATTAAAAGTGTCACTTTTGCTTTTGCCTCTAATAGTCTTCTGGCTTCCGTATTCCCTTGCCTTATTTACCTAGCCTGTGCTCCTTAGCAAACTGCTCTTTAGTTTCAGTACTACGATCTCTTGATCTCTGCTGAAAAATTTCAGTGAGGGTTTAGGTGACAGACTTGATACCCTTCTGTCAATGGAGGGCTTGTCCATTGGCTCCTCCTTGGCCACACAGAATTCTGTTCTCAGACAGCAGCTGCAGCTTTTATTGAGAAAGATACCATAGAAGCATCTCATGGGCAATATAAGGTTAAAAAGGTGAGCTATAGGTCTAGACTAAGCACCTCGTTTATGTGAGGACACTGACATAAGCAAAGCAGAATAAGGTAACCTACCTTCGGCATACTGAGGAGGATGTCCACCCACAGCTTCTCAGTACCTCAAGTGATGTTTTTAAACAGCAGTTTGCAAGAAAGAGCAAAACAGGTCTTGCACAAAAGAAAAGGCAGTTAATGATAAAAGAGACTCTCAGCTTGCTGCTGACAGTTTGCTGTCTTCTCACTCCTAAGCCACAGGGTGAGATTCAACATGAACGTAGTTGGTAGTGGCACCCCTTCTGAACAAAGAGCAGACGTAAAGGCTTTACAAGATGGAAAAAGCACAAAGCAATGTTCCAGTGTGAATGTCTGGATTCTTTCCTATCTAGAGTTATTTTCCAGTTTTCCTTATGTGTTAACTTTCATACTTCCATGTGCCTTGCACTCATGTCATCTCCTCCCCCCCATATATGACATACTACCTGAAGTTAACAGTGAACCTTACCTCTTCCTGAACTCAAGAGCCTTGGAACCGCTGTGGCCAGCAGGGAGATGTGGATTTGCCAACCATATTTAAGTTTTCTAGATGAATAATCTTGTAGCAAAATACCTTTTTTTGTCTTTTTCTCCCCCCATTTGTAAATACTCAATCTCAGTTTTCAGGATGCATATTCTGTTAGCAGAAGTGAACTAAAGTGGATGGATGTAAACAGACTGCTTGGGTTCTGCCTCAAATCTTCTGGCCTTGGACTGGAAAAGAAGTTGTGAGAAACTGGTAGTAGAAACACACAGAAAAAAGCCCTTCACTTAAATGCATTACTGTTCATACTTTCTGGTGACAAATACTGTGTCTTTCAGGCAGTACTCTGCAGCCTGCTTTTGGTCCTACTTGATACCCTTGCAAAATGGGAAGTAGTTTTGCAAATGGTATACAATTACAATGCTAGTTTATTGTTTGTTATGATAAGCAGCGATGTCTTCTATAGCATAAAAACCAGTTTGTTTTGACAATTGAATCTTTTATCATATGAAGTACTGCTTCATGGTGGGCTGTTGGATTGGAGTTAATCTGGCAACGTGAACGAAATATTGTGGAAACTAACCCAAATTTTTATTTCCTTTCTTAGAAAGGAGCACACAGACAAAAGTGAGTTCATGGTGAAAGGAACCTTGTAAAATAACTTACATATAAGGGAAAGAAGCGTTTTTTAGCACATATTGTAGGGGAATTGAATATGCTCCTTTGAAGAAAGCCTGCATTTTAAAGCATCTACTGCTGTTAAATGCAATGCCCAAAGACTCTGGTGACTAAGCACCAAACTTTTATGTGTTTAATGCATTTGGGAACCTCCCAGTCAGATGTCTTTTTCTTATATGGTGAATGTACCCATAAATTAATAGCACTTAGGTCGTGCTTCGTAGTTTGGCTCTTAAGTTCTGCTAACAATGGCCTTAATCTGTGAGTAGGAGAATACATAGAAAATACAGTTCTTGACACTGGTGTAGAAACAAAGCTTCGTAATGTGTAAGCTTTTATAAATGGGGAGAAAACTTGGACCTCTATACAGCTCTTGGTACCTACTCTACTAGCCATTTTTAAAAATGGGAGTTTGCATAGGTAGAAAAAACCTCTAATAATAATAATAATGAATAAATCACTGCTTTGCTAAATTACTAATTTTGAACACAGAGGGTAAAGAGAAAAGGTATTAGTTAAAGGTGATGCCATACACATTACTAAACCAGAACTCAAACACCCCCAAGGCAGGGTGAGAATGCTTGTCTTTTGGCAGGGGGGAGAAAATGTAAGCACTATTTGAGTAAAGGCCTTTCTAATGTGTGATACCAATCCTGTGCTCCCGAAAATGTAGTGTGTTTTACTGAGCAGCCTGGGAGATTTCCATTTTAAGCACGTACTATGTGTAACAGGAATTACTCATAATCGTAAGTGGTTCATTTCAATGCACTTATTTCTCTTGTGCACTTTATACTCCACTGAATAGATGAACATGGTCACCATGATCCCTAACGATATAGCCTGTTTAATACAATACTGAGGCACAACATGCTGCAAACTGGAATTTTATGTTTCAGAACTGAGTTGGTGTAAAAAGCAGCTTGAAAGCTTTGTGGGTTTTTTCCACTGTAACAAAGCATGTTCTTCTCTGTTCTTGATGTTTTGCTAAATAAACATCCCATGTTCTGTGCACAGAGTCTCTTAAACTTAGAAAGGCTGTCTCACAGTGTTAGGGAAACAAACCATTGTGTCAGGTTGCCCTCAAGTAGCCTTAACTTCTCCTCCCGCCCAGTGATAGAGCAGAATTAGCTGCTGCTGGAGAGGAATGTACCATGTGCTCTTTCTGTATTAATAGTAATTAAAAATACTATTCCTATGGCTCCTTTCTTCAGGGGCTTGGAGTTTTGGGAGTGTCATAGACTATAGTGAATACAGTGTTGCACTAGCTTTGCTTTGTGTACTCGGAGAAAGATTTCTTAAGTGTGTTTTTGCCAGTCTCAATTTCAGCAGTTCTAGGAAACTTGGGAATTACTGTACTGTATCAAAGCAGGTCTCTGTATACCACTTGTGTCCTCCTAGTTAGTGCTTGATCATGCAGTGGAAAAAATGCAGGCTGCTGTAGCTGACAGTGGCTTGCCTGTGGGGAAAACTCAGTTTACTTGTAAATGCTGAGTAGGCCACCTTTTTCGACCCTAGATTATAGCTCCTCCTGGGATCTTGCTCTAGCTTCAGTGCTGCTTCCATAGCTCCTATTTAGAAGATCTGCACACGAGTTCTTTGTCTAGGGAAGTACTGCTCTCTAGTATTTCTAGGTTTAAGCTCTGAAGTTCCCGAGTATTGCAATACTACTAATAATGCGAAAAGTCCTACCTGGGACTGTAAAAGGAATGCTGTTAGCATCTTAAGAATCCTCATTTTCATGCAAGTACTTAAAAATAGCTTTTCCAAATGTTTTAGGAACTGTATTACCTACTTCTGTAAAGAGTTACCGCCTTTGTTTTTCTTAAGTAAGTTTTTCTTCTGCAGTAAGGTTGCTGTTTGACTTTTTAACAGGTGAAGCCGAACCCTTCAGTGCTCAGAACATCAACATTCTTAACAGCAGTACCATCCATCTTTTATTTCAGCAGAGCTGGGTACTGCTGAGCGGCTGCAGCCTTACCTGTGCTTCTCGTGTTCAGTCACACGAGGGCAGTGCCTGCACCAGCTGGAAACTTCTTCCCTAATGCTAACGTTACGCCTTTTTAAACCGAAGATTTAAATGCGTGTGTGTCAGTACAGCTATTACAATCCCATCTTTAGTGTGCTTCTCTTAAAAGTACTTTTCAGCTAACAGAGTTAGGTACACATAAAACTTGCACAGATGTATGCATGTCAAGGTACACCAAACCGAATGTGAGGGGCCTTTAGCTCAGCGTGGGGCAGTGTGTTAATTACCCCCGTGTGTCCCCTGACAGTTCATAAACGAGGTGCTGAAGATTGAGCTGGTGCCTGCTGCGTGTTGGGGCAACCCAAGGGGCTGGGCTGGCACCTCGCACACCAGCTTAGGTGTCGGCAAAGTGGCGTCAGGTCCTTCTGCACCACAATGCTTGTCGCTTTCAGCCAAGCAGTACAGAGCAAAGCTCTGGTGACAGCTACTGAAACAGGCTCTGTTTGTGTGACTAAAGCAGATAGTACTGGCTGATGCAAAACACCTAGGTGATCTTGGGGCATTTGTAGAGCACTGTGGAAGCGAATGAAAACTAATCAACTTGAAGGCGGTAGTAAATCCTCTAACAAAAAAATTCATGCAAGAGCATGGTAGAAAAGAGGCACAGTGCAAATAGGTCTTCAGTGACTTCATGAGAAGCAAGGCCAGCTGTGGCTGCTGAACTTGCAGCCCCTGTTACCCCTAGTTTCTTCCTCAGAGAGCTGCTCCTGGCTAGCTCAGGAAATGGGAGCTAGCTGAGGCCCACCTTTCCTGTGGGCTGGTGCAGGAATTGGTTTTGTGGGCCAGAAGGGAGTCAGGGTAGATGGAGTATGCATCTTCAGCTGTAGTGTTACTGGTGCTTGGGTCAGAGAGCACCTGATGGTCACTGGCATCAATTTGCTCTTCAGGCAGATTTTTACTGAGATGGAGATTTGGTGTGCTCAGGACCCTGAGGCTGCCCCATGGAGCTGCAGATGGGAGTGCAACTCCCCCACACCCACCCCAGTACCAGGTAAGCCTTACTGCTGTCTGTGGAGGGCTGTACTGCTGGGTATTGTGGGAGGCCCCAGTGGGTGACTGCTGGCACCAACTACCTTATGGCTCAGAGTGATGCTACAGGTGCCTGTGCCAGCAGGGCACAGCGTGGGCTTCCTGGTGTGGGTTGGTCCTGATACAGTAGGGCGGTGCTGCTTAGGGTATGGCTGTGCCACATAAAGCAAGTAACTATAAAAAGGGACTAAAGAGAACATGCTGACTACTGAGCCACAGCACAGCAACCTATGACCTCTGCCTGCCTATGTCCATGACTGGAAAGGGTGCAGCCTGCCAGTCCCACCTCAGCCCACAGCCAGCACTACAGGTATTCATGGATGGTAACAAATAGAACGTAGTAGTTCCAAGATCCGCTAGTGCTTGCATGCTATTCACTAGGTAGCATCTCACATTTCACACTGCATGGGCTTTTTTTAACCGTGAAAATTTTCCCACCTAGCAAAGTAATTTGCAAAAGGTAATTTTGTTTCTACTAACCTATTATAATAAGTCAATGAATATATAAATTAAAATGCATCAGTTAAATATATGATGAGATGGGCAACAACTATTAATAAATGCAGTGCTAGTTGCCCAGAGGTGAACAGATTTCCCCCCTCCTTTTGAGTCAGGTAATGATCACGAAACAACCAGCTGCTAAACATGTAAATGAAACCAAGTTCACACTGTAATACTGTTCTTCAGCCTCATTATCATTGTCACATTATCGGTTCTTCTGTGACTTTTCCTCTGAATTTTTAAAGACAGGGAGGGGATATGCAATTATTTTTAAACATCCTTCTACCAAATGACTGTCTGAATGAACCCAGGCATGTTGCAAAGGTGTTAGCTCCCTTCAGTAACCTACCTAGTACAGCATGAATTAGTTTTATCCCAGCAGAGCTATTACACACCCAGTGCTGATATATAGGAAAATCCCAAAGAAAATGCTGAGGGATGGTAGTCCCTTTAAAACAAAGTAAATATTCATTATTATTAAATATCAAATACAAACCAATCCAAGCAGAGTATAAACTAGTGTATGTCCTAGTTTTAAATATGGCTGTAAATTATGAGGTAACTGCTACTTCCAGTAGTTTGATGCTGCTGTTGGGAAAAAGCAGAATGACTTAGTACCTTTTTGCCCGAGTTCTTCCTGCTGTGGTAGGTGTGCTCCAGGATGTGTCAGGTTTCTTCAGTTCCCATCTATCTTCAGTACTTTCCCCTTCAAAATTAAGTGCCAGAAAGTAACCATTTCATAGGGACATGCTGATTTCTTTTTTCAGTAGCCACATAAGTGGATCCCTTGTCACTTCGGAAAGTGCACTCTCTCTGTCAGTCTGTCTGTCTCGCCTCTCCAGGTTTGTCTTTACCCACCTATATGCTTTACCACATGAGATCACATTATTACAAAAAAAGTGTTATTGAAGGAAAGTGTAATTAATTTACTGACTTTGCCCCAGCCTGAGCTGACTGTGGCAAGAATGAACATGGGACTGAGGAGACAGGGCACTGCCCCAAACATCAAGCTGTTTATCTAAAACTTTCTTATATTTAGAAGAATAAAGATTTTCTCCCTCTCTGCGCACAGTCTGAGAATTTCAAGGGCAGGTCATTAGTTAGCTGCAACTTCAATGAAGCTACAGTGGTTGATTTATTGAAATAGATGGCAGGAAACAGAATTATCTTAGCAAATTAGTCTGGCTGATAGGAAAGGAGGCCAGTAGATAAGACGCAGTGCTGACTGCATGCTTCTGATGGAGCTGCACTGATTCACAGCTGAGGATGAGTTGCTACGCTTAGGGAAAGCGCTCAGCAAGAACAAAGAATTCAGCTATGAACGTGGCCGGGAACTGCGTGCAGTATGCTACCTGGAAGCACTGTCCTTGAGACTATCTGGCTGCCCTGCAGCTTCTAGCTAAGGTAAGAAATACTAAGTTTTTATACAATTCAAACACACAGCAGAAGGCCATTTCACAGAGAAAGCTGGACAACTGTTTTTCAACGCACATATTGCAGTCAAATATACTTCAGCTGTATTTATCAACACTAGTGAAGCTACTTCCTTAGTTTTCCATTGCTGCTTGCCTTTAAAATGCAACAGCAGCTTTCATGAGGGGGACCTTTGGCTGTCAGTTGAGTAGTGGAACTTTTACTAACAATACATAGGTTTAGATGAGATCTTTCATACAGACGAAAGCAAAAGCATCCAACTCTTCAACACTTTACTAACTGGCTATTCCCAGTTTTCTTGTTCACACAGGAAAAAAGAAAGCAAGCCCAATTTAATAACTTCACTGTATATGTTACTTATCACTGACTGCAACTGTAGTGCAGAGAAGCTCTTTAGGGGGGAAAAAAAAGGAAGATATAGAAATCAAAAGCTCATGTTTGAGAGGAATTTAATTTGGGAGTTGTGAGCTGCAAGAATGAGGAGTGGATTTGTGTGTGTGTGCCCATCTGGTTGTGTAGAGGGCACAGTGATAATAAAATGAAGCAAGAGCTTGCCTGCCATACATCATCTGGCCACCACTCCCTAGAGCACGCTGGCCAGAGTCGGGACTGCAGGACAAAAGCCTTCAGGTGACATTGCTGATGCATTGCCATACAAGGTGCTCAGAAGACATGAAATGAATATCACATTTTCTAAGCCGGCATTAGATGTGCCTCCAACTTTATGTTAGGCTGCTGAGGATAACACGAAGGATTTCTTTCAGTGCAAACTCTAACTTTGCCAGGCAGCCCTAAAGGGTCCCCCTCCAGACAACTCATGGTTTTAGTATCTTCCATCCTTTAGAAGCAATTCCTCCCCACGTTCTGGGATGCCCACAGTTTGGTCAGGGATGCTGACTGACCTCACAGAGAAAAATTTTGGAGCTTAGTGGAGTAATTGATTTTATGCACAAGTATAAAAATTCAGACTCATGGAAGACCTCATCATAAGATCGGGCTGAGAAATGTATGCAGAAGTCCCAGTCCCTGCAGATACTGGTATCAGTGGGTTTTTGCCACCTGGAGCACACCTGGATTAATGCATTTATCAACAGCGTGTAGAAATAAGTGAGCAACAGTTTTCCACTGTTTAGTAGCATTCATCCTGTCTCTGCAGAGTCTGAGAAACCTGCTAGACCACTTACAGCCAGAGCTGATGGCCACCTTTTTCAGTTCTTATGATGACCGTGAGGAAACTTAGTTACACATATGGAGAGAAACGCAATGATAAACATAAAAGGGGTGTGGGGGAGAACCCTTTCTGCAAGGTAAGAACTCAGTGATAAATAGATCTGTGAATATTTCCCAGCCTCATTCCTCACTTGCCAAGTCTGATGCTATTTTCATTAGGTCATGTTACCATACGTGTCATTTTATACAAAGGTGCAGTATATCACAACTGGAGGTTGAGGTGCTTGTAGTGAACACAAATGAGCTTGTAATGGTCCATCTGCTTTGATTTTATTTAGTGATCCCTCAAGGGCTGGAAGCTAGAGTGAGAATAACAATGCTTCAACCCATCTGCTATTGTAGTACCAGCTCCAGTTGAATTATCACATGTTCTGAGTGGCTGGCATATGCTGTGACATAAAGCTACAAGGAAGTGTTGCTCTCCAGCTGTTGTGTTGACAAATACTTTTCAGCCAGTCATTAAGTTCAGCTCAATAACCAGGGGGGAACTGCAGCTAAAAGTTGATTATTATTTTATTTTAAGCATTAGAAGTCACTAGTACAATATATTTTATTTAAAAACGTGTCACTAAGGGCACACATTGTATATGAGCCATAACAATAAACATTTCTTTGTGATGCCCATAAATTTTTGTGTTATGGGATTGGATGGGCACCTCTGTAACTGACAGTGTAAATCTTAGTAATGAAACTATGGCTAACCTTGTTTAAGAAGTAGCACATGTGAAGCTGTGTATGTCAAAACTTGCTGGCTTAGCAGTGCCATGGGCCATGACCATGGAAGGAACAAGTCAGAGATTATCTGAGCCCATATGAAGTGACAGATAAATTTTCTTCAAGATGAGGGAGAAAGCAACTAGAGACCCGTCTAAAGACCTCTCCCTGTTGGATGCAACAAGTTCATATGGCTTATCTGGCATTGCTCCTCATCTGGCCTGCAAGGTATGACCACTGTTTTTTTCTTTCCTCCCTTTTCCCGTGTTTGTGGCTTGATGAATTGCTCAGGACACTCTGGAGATACCATAATTTGTGTCCACACAGGTAACTGCTTCAGAGCAAATACTAGAAGAGTATTTGGGGATCTCTGCTGACAAAAGTCAGATCCTTGCCTTCTCCTTCCTGGCTCTCCTCCCTGTTCTCTCTGTGCTCTGAGGGTATGGAATCCACCACTGTATCTGAGAACAAAATATAAGGAATTTCCCACAGATTCCAAGGCCAGATGTATGTAGGAAACTTGAGGCCTCCTGCACAGTTTAATGCTCTTCTACTTCTGCAGTTAATGCATCCAGAGAGCACCCAGGCCTTTCGGACACTCTCCACATTCACCAGATACATGATTAGTGAGAGTAAATAAAAATCGGTTCCCGATAGCCAAAAACACTCTCCAAAACTTTCATTGCTGCTGACAGCCCTGCCGCAGGTGGAGAAGGAATTAGTGAGAGGTTACAAGCAGAGGACACTAAATGACAGTCCCAAATCCTTACAGAGGCAGGATAGGTGCTCTGGAGCATGGTTCTTGTGCATTAACCATCGCATTAGGGATTCGGGTCTTAAATACGCCTTAGGCACGTATTTTGTCTCTGAAAAACAATAGGCCCTGTTCACACTGAAGCGCTGCAGCTCTGGAGGTTTGTATTTCCTATTGTATCCAAAGACCTGTGGGTGCCAGCTGTCACTGGTGCTGCCGTTGTATTATGATCCCCTGGCTAGTGCAGGAATTGTTGATTACGTTGCCTTTTGAATTAGTTGATTACCATGAATAATAGGCCAACAAGCCTGTCAGCATTTTGACTTTAACTATAACTGTTACAATTAATTATGGGTTTAATTAGCATATATCCCTAGAAGTAGAGAACATAATACTTCACGGGTAACAGATGATCCTGCAGCTGTAACATAAAGTGTGATACAGGTTGGGGTACAGATAGTTATTAATAAATGGCCCCTATTGTTTGAGGTCCTTATTTGTACAAATTAGCAGGCATGACACAATCAACCCAAACTGTATAATTTATAATAATTGATTTCATTTTGACTGACCACCAGTCGGCCTACTACATGCCCTCAGAAGAAAAATAGCCCTATTAGGATAAGTTTAATCCTAAACATAGCTAATGAATCCTATTACTTTAAGGTCATATTTGAAGCTTTTGTTAATTGTCAGAACCATTTTAAATTGATTAGAGTTAAATTAAATCAATGTAATGTTTAGAAAAACAATATTTCTAATGGATGAGGCGAGGCTGACCTCGAATAAACATATTTATCAACCGATTTCAGTGAATGAGAAGGCTAGCAGCTGGGCTCATAATTCACAATTGTCTATAATATGGGAAATGTCACTATCTAGGCAATTAATTATGTCAGGTAATAAATCTGTTGCTCACAGTTGAGCATTTGCCAGTTGGGGTGACAATCCCCTCAGCAAGGTTATGATGTTTAGAGACACTTTGCGGTAGCAGAACTACATACAACTTTAGAGGGAATGAATGTGCTGTTTTCCTAACTGCCAGCATGCCAGACTGTGACAAGTTAGTACGGAATAATTCCTCTACCAGCTCATGTCAAACAACAAGGATATTCTACAGTGAAAAAGTTTTGTCAAACAGTATTTGCTAACGACCTTTTTGAGGCTGTAGTGGTCAGAAGGCATTAACGGTTCCTTACAAACCCCTACTGAAGTGATTGGTTTGCAGTAAATACACTGAGTGGCAAGATGCATATAACGACTAGAGAAACGATTCTTTTACACAAGCCTGAGAGTGTGAGAAATGCAGAATGGGTTAACATGAACTAGGCTGCATGATATTTCACAGGTAATGATGAGTGCAGTTTAATACAACAAGGCATAGGAAAAATGATACACAGAAGCAGGATCAGTTTAAGGTTAATCATGCACTCAGCAGCTTAGGAAAATGTCTGGCATTATTGCAGACAAATAACACAAAACATCTGTTCTCTGGTTTATGTTTTGCCCCAAAAAAGAGCAAAGGTAAACTACATTTTCCTAAAGAAAGGGTGAGAAAATAGTTTAAGAATGGCACAGCAGTAATCAGAGACAGGTAAATTCTCCTTTGTATAGTATTGGGCTTGCAGCATAAGCTGTCTTTGTTGAACAGCTCACAGAAGAAAAGACTAAGTGTAAGTAAAGCAATATGTGATTTCTATCGAAAAAGAGTAGGATACATGATGAGAAATTCACTACATTAAAAAGAATCTGCAGCACTTCAAAGTTTCCTAATGCTTTTTGAGGTGCTTTACTTACTCTCTAGAACTAGACTTTCCACTTTGCATGTTGACTCAAGATGATTGTGGCCATTTGAGCTAGATTTCTAGCTCAGACATAAAAAAAAAGGGAACAGAGAAATTTAGAAGTGGAAGCTCTGACTGGAGAGATGAATGTTCTAGGGATAGGCCATACGATGGCAACAATGGATAAGTTAATATAATTTCTTTGGAGCATCGAGAGCCTTATGTTTGAAAGCACAACTTGTACCTCCCCCTTGCTGCTTCTGTTCTGCCCACTGCTGTCTTCCTCTGCCACTGTTTTTGGCTGCTGCTGCTTTGCTGCCGCTTGACCCTTTCCCCGTATTCCTTTCCTTAAGGTTATTGTATTTCTGTAGTAGTTTGTTCTTCTTATGCTATTATATTTAGTTTAGGCTGTACAAAGATTACAATTTCATTTTTTTTCTCTGACTTTCCGAAATCTTGAGTTGTAGTGAATTTATTTTACTGGAGGAGGGATCTGCTCTAACGTATCAGAATGATGTATGTGTTGTGGTCAGCACGCTGAAGCCACGCTGTGTTTGCAGCGAGAGAATAATCCTGTTACTGAAGTCTAGCCTGCTTTTGAAGCGTCAGCTGTGTTTTCTTACTTCGGATTCATCCGTAAGCTTCATCACTGAATTTGACCGTTAGTCCTGAACTGGACTCATAAAAGGTCATATTCTGATACTTGTAATCCAGCCAGTTCATACCATCTCTGCCATTTTAAATTCTGCATACAGAAGGTATGATGCACTTGCAGGGTCACGCCGCACTTGCATGTATACGATAGACATTTTGGAACTAAAGTGTTGGCTTCATGAACCAGGTGTGTGCCTTCAGTGAACCACACCAAATGCCTTGTAGCAGTCATGAGTACGTTGTGAATTTCTTAATCTTGAAATAGATCAACAAAGTAGTTGTGAAAAATAAGTACTCAAATGCAAGTCATAAGCTTACAAACAATAGGAACAATAGTCATAGTGTACAAATAGCCTCCTATGAGAAGAAGAAAATGCAGAGGCCTAGGCCAAAGAAGACAGATCGTGGTTACTGAAAGGTCCCGGTAGCAGGTTCCACCCAGACATGTCTTAGGAGACAAAAACTAAGAAACATAACTAGAGGTCATCTGACAGGATTAGTGCTTTCATGTGAAGCACCCAAAACTCCACCCTATGGACAGGGTTCTTTGATCTCTGCTGCTCCTCTCATAGAGGCTACAGGCAAGGCTCAGACCACATTCACTCTCCCATGATGAGAAATGTTTTGGTTCACACAGTCCAGCTTCCCCCATGCTTTGGCATGAGTCTGCTTTGAGGGCTGGTCTGCTGCGAAAAACAGCTGCTCAACCACCATGCCTGATACGATTGAGAACGATGGATCGCAGTAGGTAAAATCCAGCTTTGCTTTCTATTTGGGCTAGACTCTTCTAGACTCTTACATTAATCTGTTTGTGTTACCGAAAATTAAACAAGCCATAGCGCAAGAGAAATTTGCCCTAAGACACACAGACTTCATTTACGGTGGGCTGCAGCTCATACCTGACTTCAAATCTCTGGCAGACGCTTTGCAAACACTGCTTGCAATTAAGCATTTAAATGACAGTTGGCTCCATTTGTATATAACTTACCACCAGGTTTGGAAGAATATAAGAAAAATCAAACCACTGGCTGAGAAACACAGAGCTGCTTTAGGATATTAAAACAACTTGTGTGCGAGAGAAAGGAGGAGAGACTGTGTTTTTGTGTGTGTGTATACAATGACTATTTAATTTCTTGGCTAAAAGTCCTCCCCCCCCCACACCCCTCTCCTACATGGCGAGGAAAATTGCTCTTCTAACCTGTCTTCAAAATGTAATAACTTTGCTTGCAACCAACCACTGTAGCCCCTGACTGGACTCTGAATTATTACTGTGAGACGAAACATTTCTTTAACAAAACTGAGTCCTTTAATATCCCCCATCTCTGTTATTAGATGGACGAATGAATTTTACTTTGAACATAACATGTGGCATTGTCTGAAAATTGCCGGTATGAACTTCAGTTGGCAGGTAGTTTCTTGCTCTCCTCGTCAGTGATTGCCATTTATTATATGTTGCACCTTTATCTGTCAAATACTGCAGAGCGCTATATTGATTTGTGTCTGCTGCAAAGCAAAGGTCACTTTGATCAACATACTACAAAACCAGAAAAAGTAGGGTTCTGACATTTCATTACCTGGGAAAAAAAGGACTAAAATAAATAAGAATATGTTTGAGAACAGAGCACTTCAATATCACACTGTGCAGTAACTGTAATTAACAAAAGAACTGCTCTATTGAGGTTAAAGAGAAAAAAGAGAAGGCAGGTTTTCTTGCAGGGACTCTTCTTTACATGAGTGATTCTGTAACATTGCAGCTGTGATCTTACTGAAGGGTTACATTCATTACAAATCAAACACATTGGCTTCTCAGAGTCAGACTTTTAATGAGCAAGAAAACTCAGGGACTCTAGGAAGCGGGGAAGATTTTACAAAACTTCTAACTTTGTCTAAGAAACTCCAATGAGACTGGGGACTTTGGGTGCTACACCCAGGTGAAGTGATGGTCCCAATCTTAGCAATGCACAGTCAGAAGACAAAACAAAGCATAGGAGCTTGCTTAAGATCCACGAAAGGCAGAGCCAAAAATTCAGCCCAATCTCCCTTTTCCAGCTCTAGCTCCCAGGAGCTTGGATGTCTTTCACAACTACCACACAATTCAAAGATTTTTATGGAAAGTGGTGTCCCAGTCTTGTTATTTTCCTTCAGGCCCAGTGTCTTTGAGGCAACGCCTATGTATTACTTCACTGGGATCGGCAGATACTTCCTTGCCTCGTGTAAATAAAATAGGCCTAACATTTCTGTGGAGGTTTTTCATTCTTGCAGAATCTTCTGGTTTACATTTTGGAAACTTGCTTTTAAAATCAGCCTGGCATTTTTTCATAAAGCATCTGGTTTTGGTAGCAACAGTTTTGCATCTGTGGGTTTGCTTTTTGTTTATTTGTTTGTTTTCCCACATGCAGCATCCAGATGCCCTCACTGAGTGTACTCTCAGCTGAGCTGCTAGGGTTTTCCTGGAGCTCTTACAAGTATTACTGCTCTACCTGAATACAGGTAATACAGTGGCCAAACTGCTTTTCCATCATGACTGCTGTGAAGTTTTCTTTTTCCTGTTTTTATACATAGCATTTATTTCTTTACCTGAAGCCACATTTGCATTGACATACAGCAAGCAGTTGCACCTTTTGTTACACCTTCGATCACTGGGTGCGTATCACAGCTTGCATGGCATACGGCAGTGCTTATCATGTCAATAACAAAGGCTGAATAATGCAATTCTTGGTTGTAATTATCTTTTATTATTATCAAGGGTCATTCCTGGGCTCTTCATCCTTTCATCTCATGTGGAATTTTGGGCTTCCTTATTAATTAAATAGCCAGTGTGATTGAATTAGCCAATTAGCTCAGCCTGAAGGGATGAGCATTGATCCAAACAAAGGGGCCTGACTCCATAAACTTGTTGCTGTAAGGAGAAGTTTTGCCGGGAGCTGGCTGGCAAGAGTAGGCTTGTAGGGGCTGGAAAACTGTTGTTTGCCTATCCTGATTAATTTGCAATTATTGGACCAGCTTTAAAAAAAAAAGTATTGGGACACTATCTTACTAGGAAAGTACTGTTTATCCAACCTGAAATCTTCCAGAGACACATTTGATTTCACTAAAAAAAAAAAATCAACCAGATGTTGATATATATGGTTCTGCTGTAACTTAAAATGTGCAAAGTTTAAACTGAAAAAAGGGAAAAATCCCTTTTAAGATTAAGAAAGGAGTCCTGACTGTCCTTAGGCACTGGAACAGTTTTGTTGTAAAAACCTGCATCGCAGAAAATGTTTGTCTAAGCGAAAAATTAGACTCCGGTCTCGAGCCGTTACTTTGGCTAAATAACGTACGTTCCCTAAACCTAAAACCCCACACAGCAACAGGGCTGTGCATCTCTCTGGGGTCTGTGCCTAAAAGGCGTGCTGGATAGCAATGCAAATGCAGTTCATCTCTCTTGTGCCTCACTGTTCTCATTCTCTGTTTTCCTCCCTTTATCTTGACATGTTTACTATTTTCCCTACACTGTGCTTCACTGAATAGCAGATCAAACTTCAAAGCAACTTTTAGTTTGAAATTTGTTTCCAAGCTCCTAAGCTATTCTTTTTCTGACAGCAGTGGATAAGAAATTGTCACTACCAGTGGTGACATGTCATCGGGAGATACGGGAATAACAGATGGGCAGCAGTGAGATAGCAGGAAGTAACTTCTTTAAAAGACTGTGTTGACATCACCAACTATGAGAGCAGAGGTAGAATGACCCCGAGAAGGGAATCCAATCTGCTCTGCTCTTTCTGACTCACAGGTGCTTTATTTATTTTCATACATAGATCCTACTGGATTTAAAATTGTTTGGAGCATTAAAACTGCTATGTTGGAATTCAAGGAACCTATTAATAAAGGATTAAGAAAAGGATAAATGGATTTAGCCACCAGCTTCAGTGTTTTAAGTGATGCCACTAAAATGCTAACTAGGACTACTGATGTAATGGGCATAGCTGAATACCATTATTAAGAGTCAAGAATCCTTGATTACAATGTAAGATCAATGGGTTATGACATTTTGATGTCAAGCTGATGGATCTGACTTTCTAAATGAAGAATAATTGATTATGGCTCTTCAAAAGTATGGCTCATAATCAGCAGATGTAGGCAACTCTTGACACCAACCATGCATAATACCTATTACGGTATGTCCCAAGTCATTGCTAGGAGTGTGTGGCCATGATTTTTTAATTATTCTGATTACTGCAAGATATTAGAATATATTACATAAAACAAAATAGTGCATAGTGTCTACAAGGAAAGCACCAGAGAGGCAAGTGCATTTTGTATGTAACAGATGGTCCACACCATATAAGAAACCTGTTCCTTCTGACTGCAGGAGGAAACCGACATAAAGCACAACATGGGCTTCATTTGCTGCACTTTATAAAAGTCTGTGATAAATTTCTCTTCTGAACCAGGAATGGCAAATACCCATAGGAAAACAGATTTCTTGATTTATAGAGAGCTGAGTTAGTGCTAATTACTTTTGAAAATCTCCTTTTATGCTGCACACTTTTTTTTTTAAATGTGTGTTTTATTTATAGTACATTACAGTTCAATCCAAAGTTTTCCTCCAGGGTGGAAAATTTACGTACAGTGGATAACAATGACATGGCCATGGAGAATATGTTAGATGCATAACGAAATTCCTGGTAATAAAATAATGCTGAGTAGTCCCACCCAATACCTCCTCTGTACAGAGCTCTATTTTTGAAGGAAGTTGATATTACTAACACCCTAAATCTAATTTTATAAAGGTGTTTAAATGTAGTCTGTTGACCAATATGTTATATTTTGTTGTCTCCTTCAGAATTCTTGGAAAAGCCCATGGCCTGTGAAGGAAAATTCATCACAGCCCCTTCCCAGTGAGTCTTTTGCTTCTCTGGCCATCAAAACCCCGCCGCCTAGGGGGTACCTTCACCTGACACCTGCCTGCTGTCAGAAGGTGCACCACTCTTCTGGAGCTACATAGCTGGTAATGTGCCTAAAAAGTCCCTAAGGCAAGGTAAAAATCAACTGTATGTCCTTTCTCCCTGACTGCTTCCCTTCCACCTAATGCATTAGTGTTTCAGTTTTGTTTTGCTTTTTCATTTTCAGTAATTCTCCTATTTGATTTTACCTTTTCTGGAACACATCTGTATAATTTTTACTCTTCCACTTGATGAAAAGAGAGGGAATTTAACTGTGAAGACACTTTCTAGAGGACAACAGCTTGTACTGCTTAGACTGTAAAAAATAGGAAAAAAACCCCAACCAAACAAACCAAAACCCAAACCTGTAAAGTCTACTTACTGCTCTTAAAACTCTGTGTATATTTGCCCTATAACCTAGTTACTTAAGTTAATGTGGCTTATTTGAACAATATGGTTTGGGGTTTGTATTGCCTTGACAGTTATTCAGCATATAAAAGCTATAGCTCAGCCATCAGAAAGCAAAAAAAGGACATGAAATATCATCTGTTATGCACATCAGCAGATCTTCAACGTTGTAATGTTAACAATTACAGAAACAGTATTTCAGCAACGTGACACTCAAACTGCGTTCCACGGTCCACTGTGGGTCCACGAAACCATGTTTCACTGCTTTCCAGAGACACCGAAGTGTGTGCCTGTTAGAAGTCTGCCAGGGTGTATGCACCCAGATAGTAAAGACGAACAGTGAGGTGCAGATGACGGACATATCCATGGACATTCATAGATAGACCCATGAGCGTCCAAATGCAGGACCAAGCCTACTGCAAGTACTGTTTAGACTTGATCATCTTTGAACTGGCTCCATGGAGTACGTTCATTGTGCTTTCCTCTAAGAAATATATTCATGTATGCCAGTAGCACTTACTAAAAGCATACATAGAAAGCTGTGGTAGCTCATCCCTGGACTCAGTTTCCAACTTTAAGCCAAATTTGGTGCTCAAATTCCCATGGAAATGTTAGCTCAGGGTGACGAAAGCAGCTACTCTAATCTGCAGAGTGCTTGGGACAATCACTTTCTTCCCTTATTCATTTCTGCAAGGTGTTAACCCAGAAACGGTAATCTAGGTGTCATGAGGAATTATTGAACTCCTTGTGTAAGAAAGATCTGTATAATTTGCTGTGAGTGACATCTCATCTTAGTGTCACAAGGAGGTGATAGCTGGATGATAACACCACTTGTTTCTTCCCTCATCAAAAAGAAAAGCCTAGCAAACCAGGGAAGACCCTAGCAAAGCATCAGAGTTGTTTGTTATATTAATTATTATTATTTTTCAGACTGTAAGAAAGCTTTGTGCTTGGTGCTGTACAACAGAGGAACGAAAGATGACCTCAAAAAGCTTTCAAAGAAGAGCAATGCTAGCCACAAAAAGATGGACTGACATGATCCTGGACAATACAGTAGTCTGTGAATTAAAATTTTTGCTCATTTCCATAGCGTCAAATGAGTCAGTTCTGATTAGCCGAGCCTGGTTTAAGAGCTGGAAGAGTAACACTGCCAGCGTGAGCTGGAGAGCAAGTGCAAGAGATGATAGAGCTGTGTAATCATCATGACAGTTGGAAAGAGAAGATTCTCCTGCACAGTAAAGAAGCTCCTACTCTCTCCCAGTCCTGAAATCCATTTTTTGTTAGGATGAAGGTCTGAAGGACGAGACTTGAAGAACTGGATAACAGTAGGTTAAACAAAAACCCAAGACTCTGCTGAATATAACTGGCAAAGATTTTAACCACTGCATTGGCAAAGTACAATTTGAAAGGAGTGCTGCTTGTCAGTGTTGCAAAGTTAAGTGTAAGATTTAGAGTAGGAAGCCGATCGCAGTTTTAGGACATCAGGAGGTCTTATTCCATCAAAATTCCTTCTAGCCAATGAAGAATCAAAAAAAAAACCCCAACCAAGCAGTAATCTATGGTCCATTACTTAGGCCATCACTTGAGTGTTTCAAGGCTATAACTTATAGATGTGATTTTCCCCACCCCCCATCCCACCCCACAGAAAACTTGTGATTTTATGTGCTTTTTTATGCATGTATTAAACAAATGGCACAGCTGAATAGCTTTTCTTAAAAACTGGACATTCACCAAAAAGAAGTTTGCCAGCACAGACAATTAGGCTTTCTTCTTTTAACAATAGATTGACTGACTGGCACATTTGAAATGCGAGCGTATTTTTTATTCCCCCGTTCACCCTTTGAGCTGATAAACATGAACAATGGGAAACAGCTGGGACAGGAAAACATTTTAGTTTGTATTTTCAAAGCAAGCAAGAAATAAACCCATCAGTGGGAGCCAGATCACATCTTCTGCCTTAGGGGTACTCAGCAATTGGGGGGAACAAATACGATCCATATTTTTAATCAAACATTACATATTTATTAATGTGCAGCTGGCCTATTGTGTGCATGATTTCTTTTTCCCTTTAACGCTGTGCTGCGTCCGTCAGCCTGACATTGTTCTGTAACTGACATTACTCTATAAGGATCTGGAAATGCACAGATTTAACAGGAATCATTGAGACAATTGCTTTCTGTATTATTAGGTCTGTGTGACGTAGGTAGCATCTGAAATTCAATCTCAGAAGAAAAATAAGATATTGTTCTATCAAGGCAATTTTGTGCACCTGTGATACAGTAAGAACATACACCCCCACCCCCCTCTTTTCCTCCTCCCTTATCTAACTTCGTGGCCATTTAATGATGTGTGCCACTCTTTTGTGAAAAATGTTTGGGCAAATGTATTTTGATGCTTATTGAGATTAAACTTTCAGTACGTCTCCCCGGTAGCAAAGGTTGGGCTGTTCATTAGTTGGAGGTTTGGCCTTGTCAGGTTCCATTGACTGTTGGCTAAAAGGATCACTTTATCATCATTTGTCTGCAATGGAGACAGTCTTTATTCAGCCTTGATTCCTCTGGGGTCACAGCTGTCATAACTTCACTTGCTTTATAATGTAGACCCCAGTTTTGCAATCCCCTTAGGTAATTGTTTGAGAGATTCTGTTTACCTTAATATAGGTAACATGTAATGTATAAAGGAATACAAGGAAAATTAAGGGATTATATTGCTTAAAACATCTCCTTCCTAACCTACTGCTTGGGATCAATCATTTGGAAATTATGTTAAACTCAGTTCCTATTTTGAATGCAAAAGGAAAAGATACCTTGTCTTTATCCCCCTGGAGTTTCCCTCTTAGATGCAGATCCCTAGACAGAATCCTCAGGCCTAATTTTCCACTAGTGAAAGTTGAGATAATGCCACAGATTTTGGCAAGGCTACAGCACTTTGGAGAAAAAGGCCTTAACTTTCAAGGTCCTGTCTCTAAAAGAAGTCTGGAGAAGTTTGGGCTTGTCTTTATTTTGAGGGTCTACTTTGGTTTTAGCAACACACTAAAATTTGTAACACAAAGTACAAAGATGTTTCATCATGAATAACGTATTTCCTATTTTTTGGTTCTCTTTTCGTTAGCTGCTTGAAACTGCTGCCTCCAACCTTTTTACTACATAATACATTTTCCTCACAACCACAGAGACTTCAGTGGGTGACGCAGGAGATTCTTTTGCTAGGTCTCAAAGGGAGCCAACGCAAACTGTAAAATTCCCTCCTAATAGCATGTTGAAAACTCCCTTTGCTACACTTTGAGCCCCAGGTTTTTGGTTCTTTACTGGGCCAAGACCTAGGCATTGGCTCACTGCTCTGTCTGCAGAAGAAGGACTGCCAGCCAGCTACTGTGCAGGACTTACAGGCAGATAATATTCAGGCTCCTTAAGGCAAATGTTGTTCAAGAGGTGGCTCCTCCTCCAGTGTCCTGGAATACCAGCACTGAAGTGAGGCACACGTTCTATGCCAACGATTTGCTGAAAGCTACATTTTAACTCAGCTTGGAACAGGAGCCTAAGGTCCAAGTGCTAGTGCTTTTTTTCAGGCAGAAATCAGCAAAATGAAGGATGTGCTACATTTATCTCTTCTCCAAGGGGAACACTCAGCCAGGGTCTCTGAGGAGGGGCTCCGTCTACAGAGCTCATCCAGTTTTTCATCTCTTGATGAAACTGAAATTATTTCCCAGCAAATGAGGTCAAAGAATCAGTTTGTCTTTATAGCACTTAGTAAAACATGCAATGTTTTACAGAACATACAACAGCTTCATCAGGGCACCGAGAGTAGACCACCTCCATTAGGACATCGTGAGATGCCCATTTTTGAGTGCCTTGGTAACTGATACATTCGCCTTGCAGGTTAGATGTTTGCTGTGATAGAACCAGCACCGGCCTGACTGCCCAGAGGAGAGGGGCTAACCACTGTCAACACTGGATCTTTTAAAAAGAACTTGCATTGAAGGAGGAGGGGAAAAAAGCCAGACCTTGATTTTCGCACTGTTACTACTGCTTTTACAAACTTTCCTCAAATCTTCTGGCAGCACCTACTTCTCATATCTTTGAAGCATTTACACAAAAACAATGGTATGAGCAACAGAAAGTTGCCACACTAAGTTCTTAGCAGCTTGACCAATAAAGTGTTACTTTTCACTGTTTAGTTTTCAATAGAAAGAATGTTACTGTAGTACACACGAAGAGCGCACGAAAGAACCAGTTCCCAGCAAGAAGTCCTAGTATATAGGTACGGGTCCAGACCGACCTCTTTGCAGGTAATTTCTCAAGGGGTATAATTTCACAAACTGTAATTATTAAAAGAAAACCTAACAAAAAATTAAATCCACCTCATGGTGGGAGTCTGAACTTTAGTAGGGGAGTTACACTTTCCTTAGCATTTGTGGAAGTTTGTGGAAGCTCAGACACATGCAATAGTCCCACACCTTCCTCTTCAGGAGGATTCAAACACCAAATCCTCTCCACAACTCACTATTTCTTTTTCAGACTGTTTCCTGAATAAGTGATTGCACTTTTAAAACACAACATACACTCTATCACCATCGTATTCTCAGTCATATCTTGTGTGTGCTTTTGTGCACCAGCATGTGTTGATTTTCCCAGTCACTATCTTAACTAGAAGTTATGTCCATTTAAGCTTCTAATGCAATGTCAAAATTCACTGCACTGTAGTATCTTAATTACAGTTGGAATTTGATGAGCAAACACAGAAATGGAGCCATAATGCTGCGAAAAGTTTCTCTATAATCATTAGCTTTCAGTACTTTAAAAACTATTTTCTCCCAATATCCTAATAAGAAATCAATTCAAAACAGAGAAAATAAACATGGCATAGGGGAAAGACCAAACAACCCCCTTTCAAAGCCATCTATTAAAGGGCTGCATAAAGACTGGATATAAATACTTGTTTCTATGTGCACTGCTGTACCATCCAAGAAAAGAGCCTTTAAGACAACTCATCTTACAAAGGAAAATGTCACTAGTTATAATGTGGATCATTAGGTGTACTACAGTGCATTCATCTGCTTGTACCCCACTTTGATTAGTATACAGCAAAGATGGCCACAAGCACTCAGAAAGTTTTATTGAGGTTTAAATCTTCATTCAAATGATGTAAAGGGGCATTGAATGAAGATTTAGAACTCTATAAAGCTCCTTGGCAGTGTCTGTGGCAATCTATGCCACATAAAAACTGAAATGTTTCTACTTTGTTATTGAAACATTTCTCCTGTAATTCTTTAATATTAGGTAGCAGCCTCAGTGTTGGTACTTTACCACATCTGGGAGTATTTCTCTCACTGAGGAGCTTGCCTGCTATCAATTGTGCAGGATATTATAGAACGTACACACTGTTGATGTCTAGGAGATAATGGAAGAGGAATTGTTACTGCAATTATATATTATTATGCTTTTCAGAAGATAATGTGGGTTCATTCATGTGAGTATTTTGAACTAGCAAATACCCTAATTACTTACATGTCTGTTAAAATCCTAAATCCAGTGAACGTATCTGACGTACTGTTGCATTTTTATCTGGTCATTTGCACACAGACTCTTTATTATTTTCCTCTGACCTGCATGAACTGTGCAAACAAGGAACACAAGTGGCTTGCACATCTCCTTGGCAGTTTTAGTCTAAGTAAACACTCAGTGAAGTACAGGCAGGGCACTGTAACCAAGTGTGCATTTTTCCGGAACACAGAATTAGCCTGTGCAAGAGCAGGATAAATGCAAACGAGCTGACTGTGCCGTAATGACAATTTTACGAAACCGAGAGCATGTGTGTTGTTCCAACTGTCCTCGGCACTCCCTGCTAGATTGACACAGGATGTGTGGCTCATTATTCACCCATTTGCTTAACCAGAAAACAAAGGGAGATGATTAAGAAACATCAGTATTCTGAAGCAGTGATCAAGCTGACCCAGTTGAGGAGCAAAGAGCAGCATGCCCAGCCAAGAAACACTACAGTTGTCTCACGTAATAACTGTAGACTTATGGCCAGCATTGCTTTGCAGACTTTCCTGAGGTAAGGAAGCAGCAGGATGGAGGTAACAACAGACAGGGTCCTGTCCCTGCAGCACTCTCATCCTCACACCAAGTGACAGAGTATGTTTGGAGAAAAGATGCATGCTTTTCTAAACTCCTGCTGAATAATCCACTAGAGGGAGCTTATGTATAACCTCTGCTAGGCCAATTATGTCAAATGGCTTGGTCTTGCATATCGAACAAAGATGAGGTGATTGTAAGTGGCTTACCTGCCTTGCTACTCTTCTCCACCTGTTGTCTTGGAGCTTAGAAGTGGCATTCTTGGAATTTGTAGTTCTAACCACAGCAGTATTTGCTCTTCTCAAGTGGAAGCGGCATTCGCATTGGTGTTAGCTGACATTCACCTTCATCATTGACACACTTCAACCTGAAAAAGAGTAGCCATTGTTGAACAAACACTTCAGATGGAAAAGCATAAGAAAGGTTTACCTTACTCTGTCTTCTGTCATTGCCTGTATAAATTCTGCCTGTAAAACAATAATTCAATCTCCACGATTCTCTCAGAGGAAACAGGCAAACAACCTGTATTGCAAACTGCTTCCTTTTTCCAGCAGGACAAGGCATTCAGCACAGTGTTTGCCCGGGACTGCTTGCTTTCCAAGTGAAAAGCTGTCTCCTTTCTCTGGGAAAACAGCTGATACAGTATTTGGTGTCCTTCACAACATTTAACATGCAAACACCTCCAAGTACTTCCTACAATGACAGCTAATAAAAGACAGCTTTAACACTGTCCTATCAGAAATATGAACTTTAGTTTAGAAGCAAAAATGTACTTGCAGTTACAATTCTGGCTAAATCTAGAGATAAGACACTTTCAAGCTATGTACCCACACAGTACAGTCTAGCTACGTACTCAGATACACTATCAAAAAGCTTATCACAAAACTTAAAATTGCCGTATCCTTTACACTCATTTTGTTGCCTTTTTTCGGTTCTATTTTTCTGTTAGAAAACTTATGACTACACTTCAGCTGTCACCAGCTTTCAAGGTTATACTGATAGGAATGAGAAACATATTCCTAATCTGCATACCAATGCATTGAGAATGCAAAGGCAGGCTTTTTGCTATTGAATAGATGATGATAAGGTCTTAAGTCTTTTGAATTTCTTGTGTTGTACTTGTATTATCATATGATTTCTTAAGCCAGAAATGAATATGTAAATTTCTTGCCACTGACTTGCTCCAAAATAATGGACATTACACTTACACAGTGGCAATTCAGAGTGTAAAATTGATTAATATTTGTTTTCAAAATGACATGCAATGATGTATGGATCCTTTTACAACTTAAATTAATACTTTAAAGAGATGAATGGTCTCTACAGAGAATGTTAAAGGTCAAGCTGAAAAATTTGCATATTTATATTACAACCAACTGATAATAATTGTCGAAACAGAATGTAATGTGGTTCGTTTTTCATTTTAATCTGGTTGTACTCAAACACAGGACCTCATTAACTTCCAGCAACTAATACAGCATTATCAGTCCCCATAAAACAGGCTTGCCTTGAATTTATGAATTTCAAAGACTATTTCCAGTGGTGAATCACTGTTAAACACTGGGTCAGCCACTAGCATGTGCACTCCGTGTCATATGCCATAGAAGCATGAAAGTTACACCTGGTCTAAAGTGCTTGAGAACGCCATGGCCAGTTACTTGCTTGCTGGCATCTGGAGTGGAATTTGAAGTGCAGGGTAGGTATCTTGCCTTTGATGGTTGCTCAAAGACAGATCATCTGGTTTTTTTTCTCCAAATAACTGAAGTCAGGAAATGCAATTTCATTCACTTCCTACATTAGGTAATATTTTTTACCAGCTAAAAAAAAAGCGCAAGAGATCGCAGAATTACAGAATACCAAAGGTTGGGAAAAAACCTTTGGGAATTATTTAGTCTGACGCCCTTGCAGGTCACCCACAGCAGGTTGCAAAGGTGGGTTTTTTATTATCCCCAGAGGAGAAGGCTCCACAAAGTCTTTGAGGCAACCTGCTCCAGTCCCCTCTTAAACCTGACAGTAAAGAAGTTTTGCTTAAGACACAGATTTTGCCTAAGGAAAATGCAGAACACTGGATAAAGAAGGTAAGAGACCTCAGAGGGTATTGAGCATACAGCCCATGTAAATACTATTTCTTTTGAATTTAGATAGCAACAGCAAGAGAATTAGTATATCATTTTCTGAGGAAAAAAACATGATACAAGCATGCTGTCAACCTATTTTAGGTAGTGCATTGTACCAGGCATTCTTGTACCAGATGTGTCAGGAAAATGCACTTCTTTAGAAGAATCTTCACAGCTTGGTTAATTTCTCCTTCTGAAATGCATATTGAATCTTCTAATATAGTGGCTTATGTTGACAACTACAAAAAGGGTAGGTATTGGGTTAGGGTTCCTACAAAGAGTAAAATTGCTAAGCTAACTTCCTGTAGCCCAAATGTTGTCTTTAAGCAAAGAACAGGTTGGTTACATCAGCCACTTGGATGCTTTACACAGCCATGGGCAAGTCTTGAAAGGCTGAAGTAAAAAAGAAGGAACTTTACAGAAACTCTGTAAAGAACGTAAACATCTACTCTGCTAATAACAGGAGCTTTTACTTGAAGGAACTAAAATCTCAGTAGCTGTAACTGTTATTTCCTGTGAATCTATCCAGACTTCCCATTATAACCTTATGAAGAACTAACTTGTAGATCTTCCTGTTAACTGCCAAATACCTGAAAGACAATCTGCTCTAACTGCACAGTGACCGGACATTCAGTTATGGCCACTTTGTGATGTCACAGGGATTGACTCTTTGGATAGTTCTTGCAAAGTCAGTAAAAATAGGCCACGTGAATTGCTGAATTCCTCAGCTTTATGGAATGAACTACATTGCATCCACAAAACAAAACCACAAAAAGGACAGGCAAAGTAGTAAAACCTCTCCTTCAGCATATGAATTCATTCATCCTACATGCTGGTCACTAAAGAATGGCTAAATAATTGTTTTTTTTTTTCATGTTGAAGGAGATGTTCCTTCATACAGAGCTCTGTTCTGTGACCTGTGCTACAACACATTCCTAACTAACTTGGGAAAATGGAGAAGTGCCTATTCTGTGGGTGATTCAATTGCTAATTGAACATTACCTAGTACAGACAAAATTTAGACTGATCAAGACTTTGAGAAGAATCTCTGAGCAACTTGGTAATAAAATGGCTGAAGAGGTAAGATGCTGACAGAAGAAAACATTGCATAGTTGGGGGGAAAGAAGAAGATCATACCCCAGACCAGAAACACAATATGTAACTCTAAACAACACATTATCACTTTGCTAAGTGAGGAAGTCAGTATGGGCAGTAAATATTAATTCAATGCCTAGGCAAGGAATAGAAAACCCCCACCATTTTATATAAATGCTACGCACAGTTTGTGAGTGCTTCTTTCTGTTGCACCTCAAACGTGGTATTACAGAACAGCATAGAAAAAAAATAACAAGGACAAGCAAGACTTTGAATGGTTTCTGAAAAATTTTGATTAGGAAGGGAAAGTCTGAAGGAAGGAGTTGTGAAGAGTCCCATAGAGACGTGCCTGAACATGGAAGAGATGAACTGGGAATAAACAGCCACCATTTCTCATACTATATCAAATAGGGAGCAACCTGTGAAATTGGAAAGCAGTACATATGTAGAAATACATATTTCTTTACGTGGTTCTTATTTAAACCAGACTTCCATACTATATTTGGATGTCAAAATCATGGGTGGATATGTGGGTGGTTCACAAGGTGACTGGAGAAAACTCATGCAAGAAATGTCCAACAAGGATTATTGGACAAAATTATATAGATATTTTGGATTAATTTTGGATTGCTGGAAATAGTAAGAACACAACAAGAAAAACTTAATTTTGTTGCTCCAGGCTTATGATTGTTTTTTTGGAAATGTCTACAGGAGACAGGCTGGATGGACTGACAGACTGGCACAGCGGCAGCAAAATCAAGAACTGGAACATGGGAATACCTGTTCTACTCTAATCACAGCCAAACAGACCACAGAATATTTTGGTTTTCAACTGCACCAAACATGCTGCAAATTTCCTCAATGTAGCAAAATTCTTAGCTAGTAAGCCTGGACATTTCTAGTATAAGTTCTGTCAGTCCCTATGAAGCAATGAGGGTGAGTTAAGTCATCAGAAATAAATATATATACATGGAAACTGTTAGCAATACTGTTCCTCTTTTCCCTAGAGACAGCTCCATTGCAACAGCCTTGGAAAACACACGCACACACAGAGGCACACGTAGAGCAACAATCAATAGATACACTTAGAAAGCCTGTTATACCATGTTGTGCTTCATGGATTTTGATAATATCAATCATAATTGAGTTAGATATAATCCCTCTGACTTTCAGTACGCTGGGGTCAGCTGGGGACGCAATGCCTCACTTCACATCAATTACCACATATAGTAAGGTGGTGGTAAGCAATTCCGTTTGATAGTTTGCAGCTATAAATAATTATATGGCAATAGCAGTAAAGTTGGCTCTTGGGCACAATACAGAATCATGAATTTTCATTTACTTATATCTCAGAAGCTGTTAGGCCTACTCGTTTCAAATGTGAACACTGATTAGATAGACCAGTCTTTATATTAATATAGTATTTGCAGCTGGTAGATGCTTTTGAATGAATATTTTACATTTATTCTTATTTCACTATAATATTTTCATTACCAGCACGACCACATGATGTAAAAGGTGTGATTAGAAATTGCTATGACAAAGCAAACTTGTTCCCATGCTCCTTTAACGTTTTGTGCCACCCTTCATTCAGTTGAGGTGGGGTTTCAGTAAGCTGTATAATTCTGAGCAATTTGAAGACATAGAGAGTAAAGCAGGTTTATTAATCAGAAGAGCGGTGCAGAAAGGTTGTAAAAAAACCTGCCTTTTTTACCTCCTTGCTTTGGCTGGGTACCCATTCCCTTATAAATGTTGCAGGTCACAGCATGCTCTGTGTTTTAAGAGCATTGGTTAATAGACACGTAGTGGACATATATATGAAGTCATATTAGGAATAAGGTAGAAGCATGGAAAGGAGCTTAGCTAATTTAAATTAGAGAACCAGAAGATAAGCAGGCTGAGGAACATCTAAGGAAGGCTGGATAAGTGCAGGAAGAACAGGATGCTGATGAAGAGAAATGAAAGAAGTACAAAATCCAGTCTTCCTAAAACATATGGAGGTACCTCCATGGCCCATAAAAATGCAACCAGAATTCACTTGAAGCTTTAAAAAGCAGTACAGAGGTGGGGACTGGAAAGACTGAAGATTCAAAATAGTTTGAGAATTACAAAACTCATTTGACTTAAAAGATCACTCATTTAAAGAAAAATTATAATCAAATGTTTTCCTAAATGTGATGAGTGTCAGTGTAGAGGGAGAGTGTTCTCCATGTCTTCTCTCACACACGACACAGATAAGATATTAAATATTGCAACAAAGGTCATATTTTTGGATGCTTTTCTAGAATTGAACTGTACATGAATTTTGAGGAACACCTACTATGCAAAGCTTTTAGAGACAAAGAATTTGATTCAAAAGAAGCATAGACACAGCTGTCTGGTGGTTGTCCATTGAGAGCAGACATTCTAGGCACTTCTGAAAACTAAGCTGTATGCTCTCTTGAAGAGTGTCTTGAAATAATGCTGAGACTCTCTGCAGAACTAACACACTGTGATTCATTGATTCTTGTCTTATCACAAGGTGGAAAAGGTTGTGGAAGTGAAACATATTTGGTCTGTGGTAATTTCTTCATGTACAACATATTCCTGGCAAGAAGAAACCAATCACAACTAGCAGCTTCTGCCATATACCATATTGCACCACTGGTCAGAGAATGAATATAAGAATGTTCCACATTCTCTCCTAGGGAATTCTGTGGCAGAGCAGATGCAAATTTCACTGCTGAAGTTACTTTCATAGGTGCATATGCCACAAGAGTGTGTTGCAGAGCACTCACACAGAATTCTACTAGCAGCTTATAAATGTCATGGGGCTGGAGGTGCTCTAAAGGAAAGAGGGCAGGGGAAAATGGTGCTGGGGAAATGAAAGGAATCAAATGCAAGAGTGCTGATGTGAAATGAGGTGGGCATGGCTATGCACCATTAGAAGGCATTTAACAGTCAAGAACAGAAAAAAAAGCCTCATCAGTGAGGTGTTGCCGTGGGACCTAGCTTTTAGTTAAGAGTCTTCTACTTTACATCACCCCGAACCTGAGAAGTAATTGTGAAAACTAAGAGTGTTTTCTCCAGTAAGAAGAATAAAAAAAAATGTTCGGCAACCTGAGAAAGAATGAATCTGGGGGAAAGTCTTTTAACCAGGAGAAAGATTAATGATGACCTAGCTATTTGAACAAAAGTTAACAATTTAAAGGAGAGGCAGATTACGTGTGCCAAAGGAATGCATAGCTGTCACCAGTACTAGATGAATCACTACAAAATACTTTCATAAAAAGGGGAGGTTTGATCCAGTAAGAACTCTATCTTTACTTATGGCTTGACAGGATGCATCTAATTTTAATAACACGACTTATGTAAAAACTACGCAGGCATGGTTTTGAAAGGCCCAGGTCACAGCCTGTGGAGCAGCATCTTGCTGATCAGAGAAGTGGTATTTAGCAGCATGAATTGAACTGCAATCAACAAGGAGCCTGATTTGTGTTCCAAACTAGTGTTTAGCAGCATGATCTAAACTGCAATCAAGGGAGAACTCATAGAATTTTCTAGGGGGAGCAAATGGATAGTTTCCAATCTCGTTACACAAAATATTTGCAGCAGTTGAAATTAGATTGGAAAAGATCCCAAATTATTTTAACATGAGATCTGTAGGAAGAGAACTTTTGGAATATGTGGCAGAGCAGCAACTTGCACAAAAGTAAAGGTTCTAGTAAAATATTTACTCTGAGCGTGCATTTCAGAATTCTTTGGCATTGCATTACTCGTGACATAACAAGCAGGTATTTTGTGCATCTATTTTTTGTTTACTCTGTTATTGCACTAATTTCTCTGCTCTGGCTAATGTTGCAACACCTGCCCAGGCTGTTGGGCTTTTTTTTCCCCAGCAAACTATAATGCTTCCTGGAAAAATGGCAACGCATCTTGATAAGGTGGCCTGTGTCATAAGCCAGTCTCCTGATGTCACTGATCAGAGAGCTGAAGGGCATCACATAAAGAAAGAATTGCTAGGTAAAAGTATTGTTAAAGAATTTGGCATCCTTACCATGAACCTGATACACTGTGCAACACCACAGCTGGCACTGTTTTCCCTGTATTTATGTCATCACTCTGACACTACATTCCAAAGCTGGTATTTTGCAATATTCTCACAATTTAATATTTTACCAATCGCCTCCATGCTGATTTTGTACATTTTTTGCTTGTCTGTTTTGATTCTTCTCCTAACTCAATCACAGTTAATAGTGAATCCGGAGATCTGGCTACCCGGCCTGTTGCCATACCTCTGCATATTCATGAGTAAAATCTTTCCATATCCACATGGCAAACCTTTCAAACTGTCATAAGGAAGAAATAATCACCTTTTCTTTAAAACCTAACAAAGCCCACCAGAGCTGTGTTCTTTGTATAATAGTTAACATTGCCACTAGTAATCAATTTATTTTACTGGTAAAGACAGTATTCTCATGACAAGTCAAAGACCTTTGGAAACAGTACATCTGTGCCTGCTATTTAAGCACACACAGACACAAAGAAGCAGAATATATTAGAAACAAAAAATATGTCAGCTTGTATAATGGTCCCATTGTTTGCTCCACCAGAGAGGGATTGTGCCATAACATATGACGCTGAATGTGCTTTTCTTGTTCTTCAGCCTTCATAATAAAGTATTTGATGCAAATACCCTAATCACACGGAGAAGATGCGGATGTTGTCCTTCCTTTCACTGCTGTCCCTGTTGCTTTAAGAAATCCATTTTTATGAATATTAAAAAAACCAAACAAGCCCAAGCAACAAACCACAAAGAACCCTCCCCAGCAACTCATCAGAATCCTGCTTTAATGTTTTACTTTTAATAGCAGGTGCTTGATTCACACTTGGCTCTCTATGAGCCCCCTCTGCCAGACACTGAAGCTAGACGACTGTAATGTTCAGTAAATGACACCTGTCTTGCAGCTTCTCCTTTAGGCTGCTTAGTTACTTTGCATGGGATAAAACAGAAGAGGCAAGAAAAAAGCAGAGACCAGGATACATCCTATGCAAATATAAAATTGCTCTGTGCAGCATTTCCTAATGGGTAGTGCTCACAATGTACAGGGTTTCCAGAGGTGTAGGAAGAGGTAGAATAGGTCACTTCACTCATTTATAACACTTTACTTCCTCCTGAGCAGAGGAAGTCTAAGGTGCAATTCTGAATACAGAAGGTGACCTTAAATAACAAGGAGCACATTGACCTTTAATTACACTGCATGGATCCTAGAATTATCCAGTACTAAAACAGCTCACCCAGTTCAATATTTCTGTTCCTACTCATTCATTTATCAATGCTTGATAAGGAATGGGAAACAACTGCTCACAAGAGAAGCAAAATGGCAGGAATAACTTTGGAGGGGTCTACGGCTTGTAATAGGGCCCAGCAGCAAAGGGCTATCACAGGCTCACCTTGGCTACAATCTGGGAAGTGCCATTCTCTGTTGAGAGGCAACAAACTGCTTGGCAAGCCTGCCTCTTCTGCGGCGTGTACGCAGCTCTGTGCTAACGTTCACACACTGCTCAAAAGCTGCTTATTCTTCTGTAATCAGAAACAAATGGGATGGGGAAGCACTCCTCTGTGAAAGCATACTTTGTAGTAATGGAGCTACTTCTGCCTCCAGCCTAGTCCTAGCTGCTGCACACCTTGTGAATTTTTGCAGCCACCTTCTGGATAAACAAGACAATTTCCAGATGACTTTTGCCTCATGAGACTTCAACACATTCTTCCCAAGTCATTTAGTAGAAATAGAAGAATTCTTTTCTGTCTGTCTGGAGCTGCTAAGCAAGGACACGGCCGGCAGATACTTCTCTCCTTTCCCTTTCTGGGTGCTCGTTAATAGGGCTATTGAACGCATGTCTACATGAGAGTATTGCACACGGGGCTTAGCAAATCCATGTCTTCCATGCTATGCTATCCAATCTCGCACTTCTTTTCCTCATGAAAACCAAGGACACCTCACGTGTGTGTGAGCCAGCTACTGCGGAAAGCCGTAGCACACCAAAAGCAACTTTAAACCAACGCTCATTACATGGAACAGCTTCAATATTGCCTGCTGCAGCATGCAGCCACTACGAAACAACCAGAAGTAAAACTGGAGACGCAATTAGAAAGGTCTGTTAAAAGTACCTGATATTATGCGTGTAGGTCCATGTGGCCATTAATGTCTGGCAGGAGCAGAAGGGGCCTACAGTGGAGAGCCTAACGGCTGGAGCTCCTCGGGACCCATTAACAACCTCGGCAACCCTTCCCCCCAGACACTGGACAATGTAACAGAATTCCTACATCTCAAAAGCCCACTCTATAAACAGAGATGAAATCTGAATATTCAAACCTTAGGCCCTCCTGCTGAGCACAGCTGAGCCTGCCGCAGCTTAACTTCAAAGGCAAGAGGGCCATGAGAAAGGAAGCGAGGCCTTGCGGCACACACTTGACTCAGCACTGGGGCCTGGCTAAGCTCCGCGGCTATTGTGTGCGCTATTAAACAGCGCCGTAATGTACACAGCAGAGCTCCGGCGCCGCAAAAACAGACTCCGCGTTTGGCTACTCTCACACAGGGGCAAACGCACCTAATTATTACTTGACTGTTAATCTGCATTTCAAAAGGCCAATCCAGCTCTGAATACATGACTCTTATAATGTGACTTACTGTGGGCTAGATACAAATTTAGGTTATACACTGAGAGTAGGACATAAACTTTTCCTCTGCTGTTCCAGGGGTTACTTTGTGCTGGGACCAGCTTCAGAATCCTGGAGCATGTGGTTAGGACTGGGCACAGGACAACACCAACTCCCACACACCTGATCTGTGCGGTGAAGCCAGGGCTGCAAAGCTGCTGCTGACCAGGGATAGAAATTGTGATTCCTGGGGCACATCTAGAGTCGGGTTCACACTGCAAGAGTCAAGGCTTTGGTGATTAAAAAAACCCAAAACATTCAGGGATTTGGCAATCCAGCTGCAGTTGCCTCGATTGCTCAAGTATGAAGTTGCATTTTCGGTATTAGGAGCACGTATTCAAACCAGCAGCACTTCAGATGACTGTCAGTGGTAGGTCCTTGTAACTGAATGCTGTCTTGATTTCCAACTACTCCTCATCACATTCCATACCCCCAAAAAATTAATCATTCCCCCAAAATATTTCCCAAAATGGGATGTTTGAGATTCAGACTGCAATAAGGTAATGAACTTTGTAAGGGAATAGGACAAGAATAATCTTTTGTCTTACTGTGCCTTGTGCTGATGCCTAGGAATTATACCCAGTCTTCCATCTAGCATACCACGCAAGTAAGAACTTCACACGCTCGAGCTCAAGCAGGTGGTGGATTTACTTGTTGCTTCTTCTATCCTTAATGGGAACACACACATTTATCCTTGGCTCACACTAACTTCTCTCTCTGAGCTCTCAGATTGAACCCTGTTATGCCTTCTTAGCAGAGCACTTTTTGACTATAAAAGCTAAAGTTATAAAAGAATGCCTAAGTATCTCAATGTGTCCTTGTCAGGCTGTAACAGCATCACTGCCTGTCACTGAGTGCAGTAGCCCTCTGAAGTCTAGATGGTAGCAACAGAAATGTGGGCTGATAACACACTGATAGGTTCAATTTTTCACTGTCAGTGAATGAATTTTGATTAAGCAATTGCATTAAAAGTGAAAGGCTTGCAAGAACATGCAACGAGGGGAGTTGCAGTTGGGAAAGTCATCTTTACGTGGAAAGCAGGCACAGAAGTCTATCCTCATGGGTATCTTTAAAGAATACAGATCTGTGATTAATCTTACTGTCCATTTTATGTCGTATAAATGTCACCAAAATCTCAGCATGTATCTGGCAGTAAAAATACTTGGTTGTTACGAAATAAAAAAAGTGAGGTGATGATGATAGTTTTCCATAGTTCAGCACATTGTTTATATCACAGATCGCTGGTTTGGGGCTAGGAAGAGTAAAAGTAGAGAAGAGGCAGTCATTTCGGGCCCTGATTCTGAAAGCTTTACAATCTAATTTAACAGAAGGACTTGCACGTACGAATTCCACATGCACAGCTACGTGTGAACTCAGGCACTAAATATTTACTCAGTAAACTGTCTAGCTGGCACACAGCTTTGGCTCAGTAGAGCATAGTAACAACTATAAGTTGAGCTGAAAATTCATATAATCAAAGAAGAGTCTTTAGCAGAGATTATTTTAATAAGGCAATAGGCCAAAAGATCTGACACAAAGTGGCATCTATAACAAGAAGCCTTTGCCTTAATACAAGTGAATGCATACTTGCAAGCAAAGATCCTGGCTTGTGCCAATGAAGACATAAAGTTGCTTTTGTTTAATTGCTGTCCACCTCACATGTTATCCTACCAAGACTGAACACAACAGAATGACCATCAAGAAACTCAGTTCCTTTAACAGCTCTGAGAGATCCCTCCTCTTTGCATTACAGCCCATTTTTTCCCTCTCCTCCCCACCTGAGAAGCAGGCATAAGCCACATTGTTATCTCCAATGGAACTTCGAAGGCAGTACATCAAAGAAAATCTTCATCTGTATCTGCCTTCCCTCAGCATCCTGTGAGACACACTCTTATTAAGTCCACAACATTTAATAAGACAATAAAGAGGTAAGAGCGTGTCTGGAAACATGTCAGTGAGATTGCTAATGCATAATTTACAGGAAAGCAAAAACAGGTTTTGATTTTGAGTTGATTATCTACTTACATCATGGTTTTGAGATGATTAATACAGTTATATTATGCTCAGCCAGCCACTATTTGTGCAATGACAGATTAAATATTTATTTTAATTGCTACCTATAAACCAAATTTGTTCTGAAGGTGCTGTTAGTGTATTTATAAAACATGTTTGATGTTAGCTCAGTTGATTAAAAATTGTAGTTAATTAGATGAACAATTTATCACACTTTTTCTTGGTAATCCTAGCAGACCAGTCAAGGAGCGAACTGAGATGGAGGAAAGACATCCTTATCAAGATCTCAAAGAAGTGCCCTCACACCAAGGATGGGATATGTCTGATGAGAAAACTGTCCTGCTAATGATGAGCCTGATGGATGTAGATGCAGAGAATACCAGTGTAACATATCACAATCCAAATTTTCCAGGCCATCATGACCCAAGCATTGCAGAGTGGGCAAGAACATCAACACTATTCACTTATTGCTCACAGCAATTTGAGGTTATACTGATTTTTTTTTTTCTCCAAGGTGTTCAATATAGAGCAGTATTTATTTTTTAAGAAGATACCCCAAAAGTTAGGATTTTGAGGAAGAAAAAGACAGGTAAAAAAGCCACCTTTTCAATCTGCACAAATCACTCAATTCAAAGTTTTCATACGATTAGGACATTCGAAAAGCTACTGGTTTCAGATAAGCAATACCTAGACACCTCACATCACACTATTACACCTCACATCACACTATTTCAGGGCATTTCAAATATCTATTCTTAAAGCATATTTTATTACAATTACAACGATAAATATTTCCTTGACAAAAGAGACATAAAAAATGGATTATAAGGAATAAATTTACCTATGTCATCTTTTTTCCCCCTTCATCCACTAAAGATGGAGAAAATGGAAATCGAAATTCCTCAAAAGCTCTGAGAGCTCCTAAAGCTATTGCTATATTTCATGAGAAACCAAAGATATCACCTTGTATAAATTTATTAAAAACTTTCTCTTAGTCATGGCAGATAAATCCAGGCACATCTACACTCTGAAGGAGAGCTCCTGAACACTACTGCAAATGCAGAACACCTCTGATTGATGTCTACAGAAGATTTTATTTTCAAAGAACATAAAAAGGTGTTAGGAAATAATTAAGAATACTATAAAACCTCCTTTTCTATGTTATTTAAAGGCGCCTTTATAGATTCATCTGACTGTTTTTAGAGAGAAAAAATATTGCTCATTATTACTGGACTTGTGACTGGGAGTCAATTCTAAATGCAACTGTCATTTTAGCTTAGGTGAAAGTAATATTCATTATTAAGCACAGGTTAGCTGTAGATGTAACAACCAATTCCTTCTGTATCATCGATGGCAAGAACTGATGAGGAGCACAAGTTGCATTACAAATAAATATGAGTAATTCCTTCAGCATTATTTCACGTTTAAAAAAAGGATCTGTCAATCTGCTCTAAGAACTGAAACTACTCTGATACAAAACCATGAATTAATAACCAGCATCAAAGATTGTCTATGGAAAAAAAAATAACCCTTTTCCATTTGGATTGTGCTGATAACATTTATTTTTCTCTTTCCATCTGGAAACCCTGTGGGTATCATGAGAATTGTAGCGAAGCTGATTGGGGTCATGTGTGAGGGCACTAGGATCAGAGCCAATGTCACGTCTAGCCCCCTGCAGCTTCAACAGCTCCCAGAGAGAGTGTAAGTACAAATCTGTGGCATATTGGGAAATGAGGGTGGTAACAACTGAGGTCAGTGGCCAGAGTATTTCAAATAGTCTTGAGATCAGGGATCAGTTCTTAACTTGCAGCAGATATATTGAATGGAGTTTCAATAAGGAATGAGGTTGTCTCCTGCAGAAATGATGCTCTAATCCCATTCCTTTATGAAATTTGGGTACAATCACAGAACTACATGAAGCTCATAAATGGCATGTGGAAAGCCTTCTGTCTTAATCTGGCACAGAATTAAGAATAGCAGATCTCATGCTTCTATTTTATTTACTCCTTTAACAGCATTGCCAAGAAGAAAATTAGAATACAATTAAATCAGTATTTTAACTATAGCAAGAATGAGTTTTCCAGTCCCTCAAAGAAAGGCAGAAGTGACAGAAGTCTATAGCACCAGGAATAACCATGGGCTTCCATACACTGCTCTTGCAATGACTTGCTGAGACAGAAAATATGTGGAAAATGTGCTGTCTATACAGTATTTCGTATCATAAAGTATGAATTGATTTGTCTTGTATGAAATTGGATTTCAGCCATAGGAGCTGTGAAACACCATCTCAATTCAGCAATAACAGTGAACCACAGAGTTTAAAGGTGCTGCTCAAGGTTACAGAAAATCAGTGAAAGCTGGGACCCTCAGCCCCACTCTCTGCCCTACCTTACAAAAAAAAGTTAACAAACAAGTACTGGTACAGTAGCTGTGAAGACACTAACAGTCACTGCCTTCAGGCAACTCTGTTGAAGTCAGCAGAGAACTTTGAGAAGCAGCCTTTCCTATAAAAGCATCCACAACTGCCATAAAAAAAGACTATGGGGAAAAATCGTGCAGAGTAGCAGATGCCTTCTAAAACTACTACCCCAAAAGCCTAACTGCTGTGGCACACTTCAGTGCTCTGAATGCAGTGCACTAATCGCCCTAAGCCTTAGGTCACTGCCATGGGTTGAGTTGGATTCGATGATGATAATCAGCACCATACTCTGCCCTCACGCCAGCTTCAAAATGAAAACGCTGCTTGGAGCAAAGTATTATGGGGCTTGAAGTTTGTATTGCAACATGAGAGGCTTCCTGTCCCAGTTTCTGGATTTGAGGTGTTGGGTTTTAACACTGCTCAGGCTGCAGGGAGATCCCTGGCTTCTGCTGTTGCTTTCGCATTTTGCTATGCTTTTCTGCAACTAGGCTCAGGTAAGGCTCAGGTAATTGGACATTGGATCACCGTCAACAGAACTCTATCTCAAACCAGAGGGTTCTGGTGTTACTTTCCCTCCAGTCTGTGTGGGGAAAGAAGGGCTTGTGAGAGTGGGCTATGTCAACCCAGGACAGCCGCAAAACCACTTGGAGCATGCTGAAAGCAAGACATAGCCAAAAGGCCCCTCTCTCACAAACTCTAACTGATGGTTAGAATACAGTATAACTTCTGCAGTGAGAGCTGCCAGAATACATTGTGCTCCTGACCCTGCTTTCTGCCACAGGCCAGCACCCAAGTGGCAGCAAGATCCAGTCCTTCCCACCTCGACTCTAAGGTGTTCAGTGTCCCTTGGAGGAAGGCTGGCTGGCAGACAGCATGAGCTAGGTGGGCAGCGGTGGCATTTTGCAGCGCTCCTTGGATTCTGGTCCTGGTTCTGCTGCAGGATTGGGTGGATGTGCCTAGGTAGCAGGACTGGACTATGCAAATTCAAAGCTCCCTGCCTCCCAATAAAGCTTGCATCACCAAGCTTGGATCATATTCTTTCTTGCTTGCACCTTAAGAACCATGTGGCAAGACAAAAGAAACTGAAACCCTGCCTTCAATTTTGCTTTTTGAGTGCAGCTATCAACATGTCCTCCTTGGGGAATTTGTGCCTATGGATGCAAGTCCATGAATCTACTAAGCCTATGTATGACATACATTAAAGCACACAGATCAACCAAGATGCCAGCTGTTGTAAGCATGTGAAACCTTCTTGTGTTCTATTAGCAGCAATTAAGTATGCCCAACTTCTCAAGAGTATTGGCAGATTCTTTAATTGAGGTGAAAATGAATGAGTGCATTATCCTGTAACGGGAAGCATTTTTCTAATTGAAATAGTTTGATAACTTCATTTGACTTTATGACTTTTTGTGTAGACAAAAGTGAATTCTCTGGGCTAAGGACTCTGAGTGACTGGTTATCATCTCCAAACGGGGTATATTCCAATTTCATCTTGCCAGTATGCAAAGAGCAACCAAAGATTTAACTTTTCATCTTTCCTAAGAGATGAGTGTTTTCATCCAATGTGTGGGCGTGAGATGCATTTATGTCATGTGCATTGTTTCAGATCCCACCGTGAAATTAGCGCTCTTAAAGTGGCCTTTCCAAACAAAAATCTGTTACGTGATTATTTGGCACTTTATGTGCATGTTTATAGACAGGTATGAAACTGTACATACATGTGTATGTCTACATACATATGTATATAGATCTGTGCAAGAAGGAAACACAAGTCAAAAACTGTTCTCTAGTCCACCACCTATACTTTCAACCTCCTCAAAAAATACAAGTTGCTGAAGGAGCATATTATTTTTTGGTCTCTCCCCAGCAGCACTGCACTGTTACACTTAAAGCTTCAAGAGCAGATAAGCACGTCCAGGAGAAGTCCAGTGCCCTGTTACTCAAAGCCACAACGTCGTTAATCGCATGGTCTCAGGCTTTCAGTAACAGTAAACTCAGCAGACAGCCTTCAGAAGAAGGGTCTCGTACGCTACCCTGTGAAATTATTGCTGGACTTTTAACTGTGCTTTAACTGCCAAACCAAGAACATTTCCTAAGTTGCAAAATTCTTTACACTGTTTCAAGGTTTCTTTTTATTAAAGCAAATTATAATTAGAATATTTACCCACTGTTTTTTCACATCAGGTTATGACAGCTGGCCCATAGACTATGCAATGTATAGTCTGTTGCCTGAACCCTAGCACGTAAAAGCAGATTCTATTGAGATTATCACAGATGTGGATACCTGTCTAACTACAAGAGCTATCCACAGCACGGAGAAGTACAGTGGGGCAACACAGAGCTGTCTGAGACCTGCTGCTATAGGCAAGTTCTGCACTGCTTACTGGAGCCCAACCACAAGACAGGTGTACTCAAGTGTTCCTGCACTGGCTAAGCACTCCCAAGACAACCACGCTTTTGGGCGCCAGTTACAGGGAAGGAAGGTCAGTACCCATATGTTTTAAATAGTCTGTTTCCACATGAGAAGCCTTCAAGGTTCGTTTATATCCAAGGGCTGCAGATATTCTATGCTATCATTGTGTTCTTTTGTACCTTTAAGCTGCCCTTTTCTATTCCAAGCTCCCCCACTCCCACTTAATATGTTGCATCTTATTTCATGCTGTGACACCATTAGTGGAACCTAATCTCCTCTCTAAAGTAGACTATTAGTGTTGGTAGGGGCCACTTATGAGGTCATACGCTTGCACAACACTTATCTGAAGTAAATGCCTTGTAGCTAATCAGGAAAAGGTAACATGCCATCGTCCTGCCCACAGCCTCCCAGCATCCAAATTCCACTCATTTATAGTGATAGAAAATCCAAGCAGTCAAAGCTTTGTTGTTTGGTTTTTTTTTTCTTTTACGTGACAGAAGCAGTATCCCTTAAGTGACTAGGATAGAATGAGAAGGGAATAAACAATTAGGCAGGGCTGCTGGAACAAATCCTTCTGTTTCATTTTTCTTCTTCACTTGTCTCAGTGGGAGTAGTTTTACCTCCTATTGACACCCATTGTGCTCTTGGCTGCTCGCTATGATGCAGCTGTTTTCTTAATGCCTATCAACCCTCTGCCTTTTTACGACACAAAGGTGACTTGTTAATACAAATGTTGTTGAAACCTTATTAACAGTGAGCCCCAGTTGTGATCAATGATACTGCACCTTGGCAGGGAATGTATCAATGCTTATGGATTCATTTAAAAATCATCTGCACAAGGGTGCAGATTTTTTATTTAAAAAACCTACCCATAGGAAATATGCCTGCTCTATTAGACTGACATTTCAAACTCTACGGGGTGCAGTAACACAGTGTTATAGTTCTACTGTTTCCTCTGATACTTAGTTGCATACCTACTACTTTCTATCCAGAGACTAACCATATTTAAACTGAAACTTAGTCCTTCAAACCTAGTTATGCTCAGTCCTCTTAATAACGTACTTCAGTGCACCTGTTCTTCCCCAAAGGTACTTCCAAAGGCAGAACAGTCACATGACTCTCAACACCCTATTTATTTCCTTATCAAAACTTCAGCCCAAACTAAATATTACCACGAACTAAATACCAGCTGAATTGTCTCCAGACTGACTAAGCAAAGTGATGATATTATTTCAGAAAGGATATGACCCATCCAAGCTGTATATATGAATGGCCACACCTCAAAATGCTATTGCTTTCCAAAGCACATATACAACTTTAAAAGATGACAGACTGGTTCTTCTTTCTGTTATGGCATCACTTACATGAATGCTGGTCTAGTCACACCAGCAGCTGTGTGGTAGTGCAAAGTGGTATGTGAGTAAAAGCAGAGCAGGAATGATGAAATGTTACAAAGACACATGTAACTGACACTAGAGTGTCACTAGAGCCACAGAAAAGTGCCACATTCAGATGGGAAATAAGCCCAAGCAAATTTTGTTCCTCAAACATTCTCACTTCTTGATCAGGGTATTCCAAGTTATTTCCTACTTAATCCACTCAACCAGAGACATGATCATTGGAGTATGCAGGGATCAGTTCACCCTAGAGAATAAAAGCTTTTGGTGTTCAAAACATGAAAGCTGAATCATTCAGAAAGTGAGCTACACTGCTATTGTAATTCTAAGCAGAAGAACTATGTAACACAGCTGCTTCATGCTTTGAAATCTGTTTCCAGTGTGCCAGTGTCATATATCCCTCCACTCCAGATCATTACACTCCTGCATGAAACTAATCAACATTACAAATTGAAATTAATCTAGCAAGCACACTGTTTCTCATTATAAAATTATTAGGTTCCATTACACTGTTTTAAAAATCCACACAGGGATTAGCTGGAATTTTGACAAGTGGCAACCACAAAAGCAAGAACAGCTTTTAATGCCCAATTTAGAATTCTTCAGATTTTGTACTCCTGTATTTCGGACCTTTGGTTTGTCAGCTGGAACTCTGAGTCACCGAGTATTTTATGGTGTTCAGTGAACTCCAGTATGAGTCATTTATCAGCTTTCAAGTATTTTTGGAATTGTATTATTTTGCTTTAAAAATGCAGAAAAAAATTACTAGCAGAAGTGATAAAAAGCCCAGCCTTGTAGATTTGATAAGATCATGTGACAGAATCAGAGCATACGTACATCAGCATAAAAATTAATTTAAGCAAAAATTAGGTCTACAAAGGAAATGAAGGACTCAACAATGAATTGTTAGAGAGTTATTGTATTCTGAACGGGACCCATTTACTGGAGCTAGTTATGGTTGCCAAAAAGTTCTTGCCTCAGATGCTCTCCGTGCTTACAATACTTATTTCCATACTCTGCTGCAGTGTACCATTTCTACAGCATTCTGCAGCCACGCAAGATTTTTATGAGCACTAACTGATTAAGAACTCGATTGTAGGAACATCAGATACTAAATAAAGTGTATGATCCAAAGGTAATTTCAGTTGGAGACAATGAAGAAAAAAAAAAATCCCATTGAAAACAAGTAGCCCTGCTAGAGTCTGGGACACAGAGAACTACTCCAAGTGCTGAGGAATGATTACTCCTAGATTTACATAGGGGAGTTTGTTCTTTTTCTTTTAAATAGTGCCTAAAGCCATTGTATATCATAAGCAATAGCTTCAGCACAAGGACCTGAAGCATTGGCCTCCCTGGAAGATAGAGAAAATAAAACTATACAAGACACATGAAGAGCAGTGGCAGATAATGAGGACCATCCAATGCTACTTTTCATGCAGGATCAAACTGAATGACACTTAATCATGGTTCTCCTGAGAAGAGATCAGTTTTGGCTTTCGAGCAAAGCTGAACTACAGCCACTTGGATTGGAGAAATAATGGGAAGCACTGTGACAAAATCTGGAAGTTTTTCCTCTGTTGAGAGCCAAAGTTCTTGTGTCACAAGATTTTGCCTCAAAGAGAAAGTTTCCTTAGATGCATGGCTGTGTTGACACTCTTATTCTTGCTTGAAAGTAGCTTTTCATGTGTTGTTTTGAAACTCCTTACTAAGCAGTATAAACCAAGTCAAATAAGAATGGGCTCATGGGGCTTCTTTGGATGGAATTAACAAATTTACACTTTAGTGAACTCTGAACAAGCCTTCCCTGAACACACAAGATCTCGGCCAGTGAGAAGTTCACCATTTTACAAAATAAAGCTTGGTCACCTGGACATTAACTGGATGGACACCTGACCTTTCTCTTTGCAGTGGGAGCTACAGATCCCAAGCCTGATCCCAAATGTCCTTCACTGTTGTCAAGTTTTTGAGTGGCTAAAGGCTGAATTATCTGCATTGTCATAGTGTGATACTGTGAAGAGAGACAGTAACTTCCACCCAGTTTGTCCCAAATAATTTTAATATCCCTTCCTACTGCATATCCCCATACCTACTGCTGATAAAGAGTGTCATGCAAGTGATGGACCTCTCTTTCCATACAGTTAGCATTCTGCTGCAAGCAGACTAAAGCAGTGGAGAGTCCAAAGATCCCGAGACTGGTCATTCAGCTTTTAGCACACAACTCTCCTATGAAGACAGGTATTATTAGCACTAGCAAGGTATCTTTTGTGAAATACTTGGTCAGAATACTATGATTTGTCACTGTCAAAGAAATGTTTTCTTATTGAATTTTTAGAATAGATCCTCTGTTTGAACGAGAGGAAGAGAGCTAGGGCTAGATTCTTCACTGGCAACAGAAGGGTGTTCAGTGCATTGAACCATTCAAAGTAGAATGTTTCTGCACGTCATTGATCTGATATAACAGAGTGTAAATGAGGTGTATCTGGAAGAAAATGGTGACACGGCAGTCATAACTCAAACTATTAAAAAGAAAAAGGTTGCAAGAACTTTAACTGTCTTAATGCAGAAAATGTACCTTTGAGAAAAGTTTCCCCACACGCTTCGGCATTACTGCACTTAACTGATGAAAAACATTAGGGAAAGATTTTTTTTCTATCACCAGAAAATCTGTAAAAGTAAGATTGTTGCTTGGACTTCAAACTCCTTCCTGTCATGCATAAATGACAGGTGCCAGTTGCAGCAGTTTTCTGTTCTCCTTTCTGGAAAATTTGAATGGTGCTCCTGTGATGAAAGAGCCGGCTGCCCACCCACATTCACAGCTACAATAAGAAAGACTTCTACGATCTTTCTTACCACATTTTTTCGTTTGAAGGTAAATTCTCCAATGTCAGGTTTTAGAAAAATGACTGCTTAAAACTCAAGAGACTAACAATAAAGGTGGTGTGGGGGTTGCAGCTGGTCATGCTATCCTATCAAATGAATTAAACCAGGTTTTCATCCAAAGGTAAAAAAACAGGTATTGCATATCACTTAAAAACAAAGGATAAATATTTCATTAGCATTTTGGATGACAGGTTGCTGATATTTTTGCTGATGTTTTTCTGACAATACACCCTTGATATTGTAACAGTGTTGTCTCAGTCAGCCTAGTACATCATGTAATTCATATCGTTCAAGCTTGTTTCAGGTATGGGTTCCTTTTCCATTAATTATATTCCAAACACATGTATACGTACCAGAGCTGTTGGGATGTCTATTTCTATTAGTTTAACAAGCCCTAGTATTAATGAGATTGCTCTATAATTGAACCTTTTCATGGGTCCCTTGGTGATGAAATTATGCTAATCTGAACCTGCAACCACAAGGCATCCATCATACTTGATCAAATAGTAAACATCAACAGTGATATGCTAGGAGTGTAAATGTGCCGTTAATTATTACATAAATAACCAAGCCGCATTATTTCATCTCTGTATTTGTGCAACTCAATAAAGTGGGTGAAGACTCAGTGTACCAGACTTCCACTATGTGGCAGCATGGTCCACTCAACAACAGTCTGAGCCCGTAAAGACTGTGGAATCCTGAGGCCTGATATACTTCTGCGTGTGTATGAGAGGAATGAAGGTGGATGTAGTTCATCTGCTCTGAGCCGCTGTTGTGGGAAACAAGGATACCGATCAGTTACGTACCTTTCAAAGGGAAGAAGCATGCCATTTCCCAGCTGCTGGAGCCGTTGGCTACTAAAGCATGTGTGCTTTGGGGATCACCAAGGGTTTTAAGTGAGGGACACAGATCTGCTACAGGATGATTTATCAACTTCATGTTTGCAAGCTTAAGCACATAAGATCTTACATACCTGCACTTGCCAAGATGTGAAGATTTGAAGAATGCTGTGTTCCTGTAGGCATCGCTTCCCACCTACGGTCACACCGCACTAAAGAAAAGAGGGAAAAAAAATTATCAGGCCACTTTTAATTAATAATCCGAGTAGAAACAGAACTGTCACAGTCCAGACAAAAAAATAGCATGCTTTTTGTGTCCATATTTTTATTAGGTGCCCTGTACTTTAGAACTGTCTGCATATCAATGCAAGATGCTTCTATTTTTTATTTCATATACACAGAGGTGAACAGGAGAAAAGCAAAGATTCTTATTTTGTTGGTAGCATTTTGGCTTGACAAATCACAGCCCCAATATTTATCTAGTGACCAGAGTATTCATCCACAATTCATCTGCTCTAGGCAAAATATCTTCCCAGAGATCTTAGGAGTACTGTGATCGAGATGCATACTTCACTGATGTGAAATACATTGGTGCCAGATGTCAGGGAGCAGTTTCTTAAAAACCAGGTAACGTCTCCTTTTTGAATGTACTTCACTAATTTTTATACAAGGGAGTACAGTGTGGTGATTATATTTGCCTTTTAACCCAGTTTGACACATGCCTTCCCTCTGCACTTTTAATAACTAGCAGAACTATTTTAACTGTATTTGTGGGAACAGACATTCTGTAAGCCATCAAGCTACACATTCAATTGCTACCAAAACATAGGGATATTTCTTGTGCTTTTTCACTATCCATTCCATAGAGGGAATATATCATTCGATGAAGGAGCATTCAACAATATCTTCAATAATTTTCGAACATAATTAAAACTAAGTTCTCTGGATTGATGCAGCCCTGGGGCACTGCAACACAGAGCACAACGAGTTGCTCACAGTTGATTCTACCGCTGTTAAAACCAAGATAGAGTCCTTGTGGCAGGGCCCGTTGCGGTATTTTGTTACCTCTACCAGCAAGTGAACTACAAAACCTCATGCTAATTTAACAAGAAATATGTTGGGACAGTTCAGTATATTTCTAAAAACATTTTCATCAGGTTTCATCTCTTTAAAAACATTCCCATTTTAAGACGTTCCCATTTAAAAACATGAGTCCTGAGTCTTTTATATGGACAAAGACACAGAAACGAGATGAGAGAGCATCGCCTCTCTGAGCTCCAGGCTTATTGTGCATTTATTCACATCCTGATAATGACATTTTGCATTCCTGAGATAGTTTGTCCCAACTTTCCCTTATTAAAATTGATTTATTTTGAGATATACAACAATAATGGTCAGAGTTTCATAATCCAGAAATAGCACATCAAAAAGTACAAAGACATACTCCGTCTTGCAACTTCTTCCCTTTCAACATTTGTGTTTTGAAGTGGAAGCACAGGAGACTGCTTGTGCAGCACTCCTCTTCAGAAACTGCCACATTCTGTTGCTGCTTACTTAAGCTAAGCAACACAAATCAAGCTACTGGGAGCAGCACCCTTTGCACACAGCAGTGCAGATTTACCCAGACATTTTTTCCTGTTAAGAATTGCCACTGAATGTAGTCACAGAAAATCTACCTTAAATTATGCTAGGAGTGAAAGGAGTTAAAACTCTCTCTCTGGTCTCATAAATGCCTTACAAGTCAGACGCTGGACTCAATTCTGACATTTACTCTGCCGACACTGCTCATTTCAGCAGCCTGACTTACTCTAGTTTCAAGCAAGGCTAGTGGCAGGCTCTTTAAGAGATTTTTTTTCCCCATCTGTTCTTTTTCTTGTTTTTGACAGCATTGCCTAATGCTGCCATTTCACTCACAAGTGTTTCTGTAAGTATCTCCTGCTGAATCAGCAGCTTCTCATACTGACTGTAGCCACGCCAGATATATCAGGTTCACCCTGCTCTGTGCACACCTATGAGTCTTAAACCGTACAGAGAAACCCTGTGATTCAAAAAGTAAAATATCAAAATGTCAAGGGACTCCAAAAATTGAAGAGACATGAAGAAAGAGAGTACCCACATCCAGAAAAAAAAACTATAGACAGTAAATAAGAAACTAAACATGGCACACGCAGTGGCAGGCACTGTTCCTACAGATCTGTAGGTGTCCCCTGAGTCTGCGTAGGCTTATACGGAAATAATTTGCTCTTCACAAAGACTATTCCTTCCCCCTGGTGAGGTAATGGCACAACTACCCTAGCCAAAACAGCATCAGGGTGCTTAGAAATTCTGTCCTGCAGGCATGATTTCCACAAAAGTGTTTGCTTTCAGATCCCTTTTTTTTAACCACAAATGCATAGTGTGAAGCTTGCAGCCTTCAGAAACATCTGGATCACTATCACAACATAGGCCAGATGCTGCACGAGAACATCCTCAGTTTGGGTTGAACTAGGACATTTTTAAATACTCACATTCTGCTCTCAGTGTTTTCAGTCTCAGAGAGACCTTGTACCAGTGCTCATTGTCTCCCTTTTGGAAACCTGGATTTTTTATCACCTGAGCTTCTCTAATTTCAGATTCCAGTTACTGAATTCAATTTTTATTTCTTTCTATATTGATGATTCCTTTAACAATGCAGATATATAAAACAATCCTCTATTTTTCTGTTGAACTATAGCAATAATATACCATAAGCATGGAACTTCTAAAGACAGAAGTTTCTTAAACATTTGTACCATTATTTATCATAATAACCAACTCTATTACATACAGATTGCACATTAAAGTCACTCACTGAGGTCTCATTTCTTCTTGGCATTTTAAAAATAAAAACTTCAAACTATTCTTACAGTTCCTAGTTTATAGTTATCAACAGAAACCTGTCCTTTCTTTGTTACATAACTCTGTATCTTTTAGTTGTTATTTTCCCTTTGCTTCCAAACAACAGCTCGCACCTAAAATACTACTGCTTTCTTGTTAAACATAAAAAAAACATAGACAAGAATTCAAGCAGCCTCCAACTATAAATGTTTCTATTTAAACTAGAAAATCTTTACCTAATTTACACCTTTATTAATTGCATTATTATTGTTTATGGAGACCTCCTAAGTTTCAAATCTTGATAATACATTTACTTTGACTAGCTGCTTGGTTCTTCTGTTTATAGAAGTCACCTGTCATAAGATCTGTCTGCAGTAACACTGATCCTTTTTTATGTGAGACAAATACATTTTCAAAGCACGAATGACATGCATTTGGACTTCTCTAAATAAGTTAAGTTCTGTTCTATTTTCCTAGTCATACAAATCTCCCCATTAGAGTTCAATAGCAACTTTTGTCCAATTTATTATTGACAACCAATTAGGATTCTTAACTGTTTACCAGAAATCCGCAATTGTTTCTTGCCTGCATATTCGATATTGCAGAATAACATAGATATAATACTTAATCAGTTTCCCTGATGACAAGTATGTTCATTAAGAATGACTATATAATCATATCATAGAAACATAGAATCAACCAGGTTGGAAGAGACCTCCAAGATCATCCAGTCCAACCTAGCACCCAGCCCTATCCAATCAACTAGACCATGGCACTAAGTGCCTCATCCAGGCTTTTCTTGAACTCCTCCAGGGAAGATGTCCCCACCGCCTCCCTGGGCAGCCCATTCCAATGGCAAATCACTCTCTCTGTGAAGAACTTCCTCCTAACATCCAGCCTATGTGTCTATCTAGATCATTTTGCTCGTGTCAAGGATATCCCTCTGCAGTTTTAAATCAATATAGTCCTGATCCTTCCTAGACTGGGAGTTACCCAACCAATCAACCAAAATACAATCAGGAAAAGCCAGCACTTACATTGAAAGCCAATCGAGTTAAGTAATTAGTGCAAATTTTCTGAAGTTCCCATAATTCAGAAACCATCATTCAGACATGTCACTGCCGAAATTCTTATCTCTTTCAGTATTCTGGTTCTAACTAATTTATCTCACAAATCTCAAGATGAATGCCAATTCAATTGCATAGAGATTTGAAGCTTTCAAGAAGCTACACTTCATACAAAACAATTGACATTATTTTTCCAGATACTCAGAGAGTCACAGGAATATCAGTTGGAAAGAAACACTGAAAGTCAGTGTTTCCAATCTTCTACTTGGGCAAGGGCTTCTGTTAGCACTACAATAGTCAGGTCTTTCTGTAAATGATTCTTGCAAATCAGCACAGGCCGCATAACACGTCTGGGCAATCTGTTCCAGTTGCGCAGGCATACTCAGAACATCACTGTCCACAATAACATAACTAAGGACTCTGAACTATGTATGTGCTGGCTTCGTTGGGAAAGAATCCCAGGCCAGCCATGAGCTGCAGGTCATTAGCAGCTCTGAGTCAGCCAAGGCAGCTGACGTGAGTTGGTTTCATGTATATGGCTTTATGTCTTGCTTTGACCTTGGTAATTTCATTAACTCTGTTTTCATTTCAACTTGGGGGTCTTATCTAATTTTCCTGAACCCCCTTTTCTGGTGGAAAGAGGTGATAGAGCAACTGCTGCAATTTAGGCCCAGATATAGGCTAAACATATGTAACATACTGCAAAGACCCATTAATATCAGAGATTTTCATGTAGTCTTGAAAATCAAATGCCCACCTTATTTAGATATAGATGGGTGAATCTGACAGTTGCATCTATCACAAGAATTTGGTCCATATGTCAGCCTATAATATTAATTTTTCTCCCAGTCCATGTAACATTTTCAGATATCTTTTTTCCTCGCAGCTGATTACAGAAGTTACATGCATCTGAAGTTATTTCTGGCGCCACAGTAACAAAAGTATCAGTGCACAGCACTGGACTGCAGAATAATAATAAGCTGAACTTTCAAGGAATTCAAAATCCATCGGGTAACTATTCCAAAACTCCTGAAGCAGATTTGGTTTTGCACTCTTCCTAATATCTCGTGCCTGCCAATACCTGTCACCCATCTTTTCATGAACATCTCAATCAGTACAACTGAGACAAATTAGATGCCTGTGGATATTCTCATGCATTAAATAGATATGCATGCTCAGAATCACTAAGGGACAAGAGAGGTGGCCAACCAAAATAAAGCACAAAAATGTAAACGTTACATGAAGGGTTGGTATTACTGTTTCAGTGATATCCCAGGGACAGAGGTTCTTAAATTCCAGCTGAAAACCTTAGAAGGCAGTGTCTCAGAGAGCATAGCTGTATGCATATATATGTTTGCATGTACTTAAATGGCCCTCTTTTTCCACTGTAGCTACAGAAATAAAGTAATTTTCTTTTAGATCAGCCACACTAACCTTGCTGTCACTGCAGCTGGATTCTTATCAGGAATCAGACAATGTAGTTTTAAGTCAGACCTGCTATCATTGCTCTAGATGACAGACTGAAATGGTTTCCCAGGAGGTATGATACTTGACACTGCCCACAGACTGACCAACTGCAACGTTCTGAGCACCTCTTTGAAGAGGTGAGGATGGATAGGCTATTACTCTGGGATAAGGGCAGTATACACTTTACAGCCTAGGAGTAATGATTACAAGCTAGAATTAAACTACTAGCAGTCCAGCTGCTATGATAGAGGTCAACGTTGTATCAGGCAGTTATGGAAAACAGAGCCTAAACAGGTTTGCATAAAGCAGCAGTGTGGCCACATAGACCTGAACATGTCCTGGCTTGCCCAGACATGTTTTTCTGCTCTCCCTCCCTCTGTTGTCGGGAGAAGCAGCTGCAGAAAAGGAAGACAAAGGGGCCTGGTGCCTTTATGTCTGTCCAAACTTCTTTACGGGGTACCTGAACATGTTCATACACTTGTGTTCTGCCCAAAAAGGTAAAAGCAAGCCCTGACTTCACTTAATAGGGCTAAGTTTGTCTAACTGCGATTCTGATTGGCTAATCTGTGTCCAAAGGCCCATTAGACTCAGACTACATAGATAAAAGAGATGAGCAGATAGCTGCAACGTGCTTGCTGCTTCCTCCACTGCCTCCTGCCTTTATTGTGCTCTCTCTGTGACAATGCCTCAATGCATCCTGCCATGCTCTGCTGAGCTATAAGCTAGCCCTGCACTCACAGCCTCCTCAGCAAAATTTTGTAAACTCTTAAAAGAATCCTAGCCTTCTGTCCTAAGCAGAAAGGAGCTTCCTAAGTCCATCTAGTGGGCAAGAGGTATATTGACTGTAAGAACTTCTCTCCCAGTTCAATTGCGTTTAAAGCTGTATTACTGCTAGTTATTTGTTCTAGATTCAGTTATTCCTTTATATAAAGTTCTCATGACTGTTGCAAAGAACCTAGTTAAAAAAATTCTTGCTTGAGTAGTGAGAATGCTGAATATCAAAATCAGCAAAGAGTATTAATTTGGAAAAAAATCCCATCTCACATTCATTAACTCCACTCCATAACAAGCGGAAAATGACACCTTCCCTCCACCAAGCAGGAACTACCCAAAAATGATACACAAGGCACATGACACAGTGCAGCAATCAAAGATGGCCAGTCAAAATGTTGGCACTTACAAAGTGTCACCACAGTGCCTGTAGAGCCTGGAAGCTGCTAAATTCATGCAGTCTCCAGAGACAGATTTTCAGGTTCAAACCCTCAAACTTAGTCATATTAAGTGGGTGAAACTTCATGGCATAACAGCAGAGTGAGCAGGGAAGAAAACAGAGTCTCTGTAGAAAGAGGAAGGAATGGCTTTGGAATTGGATGTGGTCAGGAAATTCAGCTGACAATCTCCAGAAGTAAAGTTACCATGGGCTGGCCTCCTGCCCTAACAAGACACCCTAACTAGATTTCAGTCTGGAAATGTCCACAGGACTCACATGAATACACCTACCTTCCCCTTCCCACACTGGGCTGTCTACTTAATGCCCCAACAAGCACAACTTTTGCTAAGCAGTAGAGTCCGCATTTACCAAATACAGAAACACAGAATTTACTGCACTAATAACTGTTTCCAGAGACATTTAGACTACTTAGCAAAAAGCTGACACTAAACAACTTATTACAGGTACTCAAATTCATTGACAGCCTTTTAAAAAAAACAAAAAACCTGCTGCCTCCTCCAAAACCCTTGGAGGAAAAATTAATCTGTAGACCTCACTGACCTGTGCCACTCCTAACCTGTTAGATGTTCAGGACTGAATCTGTTTCTTATATTTATTCTCTGACCACTCCACTCACTTTGTTTGCCTTCCTAGGCGTAGCCAAGCTTTTAAAGCTTTCACTGCAATCATTTAATGAGACCTCTTATACAATAAAATGCTCAAGGTCATAGGTTGAGTAAGACCTGCAAAAGATTAAATGTAGGTGTAGATGTGGTCCTACGCTAGGGAAACTGTTGAGAAGATAACAGCTAACTCCTGGCACTCTCCTTTGAAATAAAAAAAGGTTAGTAGAGGAATCATCATGTCATTTTAAAGATCACTTCTGTACTTCCTTCATCTTTTAAATTTGTATTTCCACCTTCTCTTGCTCAAAAGATTGCAGACTTTCTTAATATCACACTTCACATTAAGATCAGATTCAAATCTGCAAAACTCAGTGAAGTTGTAACAGTTAATTTTAGCCTTGTGTCCCACAATCAGGTTTCAGAACCACTATGTTCATTAATGCAGCTATGCCTGCAAAATCCTAATGTTGACCACTGAAAGAGTGCTGTGAAAAAGCATTATGCCTTCCTCAAGAAGTCATACAAAACCCCTGAAGTTCTACAACAATTGCTTAATACTTTTCGCCTGACAGCCTAGAGAGATAATACTTTTCTGGACTGGGTTACTCTTTGCTGCACAGATTTCATGGCTATACAGTAGATATATATTATCTGTGAAAAGGGGTAAATGGAAATCTAATTAGATTTCATTTTAAGTCTAGCTGCTGCAATTATGACTTCTGAATAAAAGTGGTTGTTATTTAGCAGGGTAGCTTAAGCAATGCACATAATTATTATAATTATTATGTACCTAATGATATCTAATAGGAATCAGCATTGTAAATAAATGCTGTAGACTTCAGCAGGGTGGCCTGCACTTTGCAAAAAACTAAATAACAAAGGTTAATAAATATGTTTGCAGATGATTGTTTTACAGGAACCCTGGGCAGCACTGTCTGTTGGAGATTAGCTACATTAGGACTCAACAGACCAGAAAAAATCCAGAATAATAGTCTTGATACCAGCTTATAGATGCGATGCATCAAAATAGCTAAACCAAATTCCTTCTTCCACCAGCTCCCATTTCTACTCAAGTATAACCTAGACTGTTATTTTTTTTCTCATAAGATCGCTAAGTGGACAAAATGCAATGTCTTTATGCATCAAATACTGTAAATGAAACAATGTGAAATGAACTAGATAATCAGTTCTTCTGTTCCAAGCTCTTATTTAATTTTCAGAATTTAAGAACATAAAATGTATGCTGCTGTTTGAAGAGTGGATTGCAAGAGCTGCAGATGCAGCTTAACCCCTGTTTGCACTGTATTAGCAGAAGAATTGTATTTATGTGATGAAGATAACGTCCACTGCTGATATAGATGACACATTACAGATTTAAAATTGCATGTGTTTGCAAAGTACATTTCAGTATCTTCCATTTCCAAAGCCCATTGTGTTTTCAATTATCTTCCCACCACAGCAAACTAGGGAGAGACTAATCAAGCATAATGTCTTCACATACTTCCCACTATGCCTTCCTTAGAGAGGTCAAAGGGCACTGTCAGATCATGATTGCAGCTTGCTCTGCCATGGGAAACACTGGTATGATTTACAGTTTTATAGTCTCCATCACTAAATGTAGCAATTTTTAACAGCATGCTTAGCTACAAAAATAATTAAGCATTTTATTTAAAGTTTTCCCACATGACCTTTCAGATAATTTTAACTTTTAATTTTTTTTTGTAGTGGTCAATTAGGTTCCAGGAAGGAAAAAAAAAAAAAGGATACCAACCTGTGGAAAATATCCCAACAATGTGTTTAAGACTCATGCACTCATATGAGTGTAAATAATTTCTAGTAACACAGGTAATACAGGCTGCAGATGAGGGGGAAGGGTATGGATCTCTCACATATTAGTGGATGGGTTTTTAACTGACTGCTGCCCTAGAATAAAAGGGCATAATCCAAATAGTCACCTAATTGCCTCCTGAATTGAAGGTTTGTAGGTCGGCGCATAAAAGATATCCCCAGGCGAACCTTCCATCAGATGTGAGAATTGACCACCCATTCACTCACTCACCTCTTCTTTGAGGCTGATTATGTTAAACTATCATTGCTGTGAGACTAAGCACCTTGTTGCACTTCTCTATCACATACAACAGGCAGTGGCAGTATCAGGTCATCTGAGGAGGGGAAAATTTATCTAAGATTCTGCAAATTACTTCATTTTATACATCCAAGAGAATGAGACCTCTAGGACACTTGAACAGAAACATATGGATAGAAATCATCCCTATGGATGTGCCCTTCACTGTTTCTGAAAGGCAGAACAGTTTAGAAGTTTTACCCCACTGTACAGCTATCATATACAAGCCTTACATGCAGACCTAGAAACAGCACCTTACAACATGTACCTTAGAATATGGTCCTTTAAATACATGAAGCATATACCAACAACGAGAATGAAATACCGCCGTAAACCTAAGCTAGGTTTATTAGAATCTACTAAAGGTGCAGCTGTCAGAGTGAAAGTAATTGGTCAGCTGAACATTATTTCACAACATAGAAAAAGGGAGCGATGCTTTTGGAACAAATAAGAGTGCTCCTTTCTGGGTCAGCTTTCAATGCAGGAATAATGTGAAATTATGAAGTTGATTCAGCTCAGAAAAGGCATAATTTTTTTAATCACAATATTTTTTAAGCCACAAATGGAATTCATTTTAACATTTCATGAATTAAAGATACACTTTGAAATTGCATCTAGCTTCCTAAAAGCATATATAATAGATCCATACTGCAAATTTAGGCACTAATGTAAACCCAGTTCTATTTACATTTTGATTGCTACTTCATATCTATCAATTAATGTACTGTACTCATAAAACACAACCTTCACCACCCTGCTGATGTGAAGAACTTTCATATACCTTTCAGGCTCAGTCTCTACAGATTTTGTTGGCAATGCTAAACATGAAGTTAAGTACTATATATGTGTTTTTATCTATCTAAAATTTATTTATCCAATATGCTATCAACTAGTTTTTCTTAGGTGAATACTAACCCTTCAAAAATACAGCCTAACAGAGCATTGAAGAAACAAAATGCAGCCTGTTGCATGCATGTTAATACTGCTTTAACAAATTGCACTTGAAGTCAACTGCCCTATTTTTCACTGATATTACTAATAACTTTGATTCAAAGAGCTAACATTATCCTCTTTTTATTTTTTTAAAAAGTACTCTCCTTAACTTTCCATTGGCTTTAAGAGGATTTTTTGGTATGCATCGCTAGCAAGGTGGGTCTGCCCATTACATCCCAGCAATAGGAACACATAGGAGGCCAGTGGGCTTAAAGAGTGACCCTTTAGTCAGTGAGTAAACATCTTAAAAAGAAGCCAAACCCTACTTATTTTTGCATACATATGATTTCAATAGTATTATGCAGGTGAACAAGGCAAGCTGAGCTAGTATTAATGTGTTTGTTTACATAACCAATCTGCAAAACAAGTCAAAATATGCCCCAAATGATGCAATTTGAATATTCAGATGGAAAAACAGGGTTTCCTCTCTCCCTTCTTCTCTCACCCACTTAAACAGCACTTTCAGCAATTAAGATCCAGTTTATTGATTCTTCCAGCTGCTAGGAAGAAGGTGGTTGCTTATATTGGAAGACACAAGTCAGCAAGTCAGAGAAAGGGCTTTTCAAAGCAGGCCACATCTTAGTGCTTCAAACTTCTTTAAAGCAAAAAAGATTATTTATTTAAAGCAGGTTGAATGTTGTGTTTTGTTCTGTGTTCAAATCCTTTGATAGCCACCATGTGTCTTTCCCCTGAAGCTGGTGCTGTAAATGCAAATGGTTTGTTAGTCATGGCTACACTGGACTATTTAAGCAGATCAGAGGCCACAGATCAAACTACCAGTGTGAAGTGAGGAATAGACATCAGTTTGCTTTGAGGAAAAATTATGCCATAAGGAAGCTAGCATTCAAAAACAGGGCTGGGGCATGCACGTAGGCAGTACAGCTGGCAGAGTTAGCAATCACTTGTATGCAAATAGGTTGATGAAAAGCTTTGTACCATTGCAGTGGGTCAATGCCCACCAGGGTGGATTTCATGGCACTGGCCACTGAGCTCTTGAAAGATCAGGTTGCAGTGCATCGATTTAAAAGATCTCTTGCAGAGATTTCAAACTCTGGCTCCACTAGTATCAGTTATACTGGATGAGACTGAAAATTTGTTCTGGTAACTAGAGCTTGTTCGTATTTATTGCACATCCCTCCCAAGAGCTGCCTCCTCCTCAAGCAGGAATTCTGGTGCACAGCAGTGGGAAGTTAAGATCTGGGAGTTTTTTATCTTAAAGCTTTCTATACATTTGGCAATATAATTGGCACACTTATGTGCTACCTAGACAAAGAAGCCTCCTAATTCATGTGCCTCAGTTATGCAGTATGTTGCATGTGTAATTATAACATGCTAAAACTGAAATACTGCCATTATGCTTGAAACAAGATGTTTCCATGGGCAGGTTTGTCATTACATGAAATGTCAAAATGTACAATGTTTAATCTGCCAGAAATCACTTTTCTGCAAACAGACTCCCAAAGTTGACTATAATCTTGTCTTTTTTTCTCCCCACTCCTTTATTTTCCTGCACTGAAAGGCTTCTACTGAAGACAATTAAAAGGAAAAAAAACTGAAATGGGAGCAAACATGATACCAGAAAATTATTTGTTTGTCCTCAGCAGAGGAATGAGTGGCAATTTAGGCCATCAAGTACCTTCTCTTGATCCTGCAAGGCTTGAAAACATAATTGTTTGTTAAATCTCCCTCTGAAGAAAATATATCAATTTGGGTTTGTGTAGAACCAGAAAATAAATGGATTTTTATGATAAGCCTATGTTTGGGAGGATTATTTCAATTTGCTACATAGATATGACCTACATTTTTCAAAAATCAGTAATAATTTCCCAAGAAGACTTTGGTTCTATTTATACTCATCAATTTGTTGTGATTGAGAAGAAATTGCTTCTGAGATTTGATTTTAAAAATGTTTTTAATTTCTGGTATTTATAATTTAAGAGTATATAAAGAAAGGTCATATGTTGCTTCCCCATCAGTTCTGAGTTTCTTTTTGAAAGTGTATACACTTTAGCATAGTTTCTTGGTGACTAGCTAAATGAAAGGGAAAACCTAATGTTAACACAAAACCTTTAGAGGTGAAATCTGTAGTTTTGTATGAAGGTCTACTTAAGGACACGGAAAAGGAAGAGATTACATATCAAAGACATGTTCTACTCTAGAAGAGCACCACCAAGTTGAACAAACAAATATTTGTCATATGAACTAATTTTCAGTGTGTATTACAAGAATAACTTAAGGACAGTTCTAGCTGACTTTCATACTCATGAGAGTTCTTTAATAACTTTGAAAGATGGAATTGAATAGCATGTCTCTTTAACTGCAAGGGTGTTTGTCATGGGTTTAGTTGAATTTGGTGGTGATATTCAATACCATGCTGCTGTCACGGCAGCTTCAAAATGAAAGTGCTGGCTGGAGCAAAGTATCACAAGGTTTGAAGTTCAGATTGTAACATGGGAGGCTTCCTGTCCTGGTTGCTCCTAGTTTCTGGGTTTGGGTTGGTGTTTTCCACTGGATGAGCTGTGGGGAGGTTGCTGGCTTCTGCATTTTACTGCACTGTTTTGCAAGTAGGCTCAGGTAATTGTGCATTGGATCATTTCCAGTAAAACTCAACCTCAACCCAGAGGTTTGGGTTTTTCCTGTGTTACTTTCCCTTCCATCTGTGTGGGGAGAGAGGGAGCTTGTCAGAGCCCCACCTCTACATGGTTTTCACATTTAGCTTTGCCTACTATAAGCACTTTTAAACTTAATTTTTTAATTTAAACTATTTCATGAACTGAAATTGTGGCATTTACACAATGCTTTAATGATGTCCCATGTAACGTAACAGTGACCATCAGGCCTAAAAAGCTGCCCTACTGAAATTAACACTTTAGTTTGGATGTGTACCAAGGTGCACTAGATCCCAGTGTTCAGTTATGGTGAAGCAATACTCAGAAAGTAAGTCTTTCCAGAAAGTGCCACAGATGATGTGACACACAGAGTTTCTCCCACAGGTTTTCAACAGAAGTATCTTCCCAGTGTAGTACAAGTATATTTTTCCGCTGAAGTGCATCTTCAGATAAGATATAAGAGTAGGGTTTTGAATTTCTGTAGCTACCATTGGCCCAGCTGATCATCTTTTTATCAAGCTGTTAACCCTAGCTTCTTAATCAACTACAAGACTCAGATAATTACATTCTACATTCCATCGTGTTTAAACTGCTGGTATCAAGTAGCTGTGTGATGGTCAGATTTGGAGTGAATATAGAAAATGTCACCTTTCCTGGAAGAGGAGAGCGTAAACCTTTCTATTGGATTTGTATACCAGTTGGACACTGACCTACTTCAGTGCCAAACTCTGTGTACCTTTAAAGAACAAACTATAACCATTTTGAGTAAAGTAGCCTCAATGAAGATAAAAAAAAAAAAAAATCAAGAGATGTTTCTCTGCCTTCCCTTATATGGGAGCTTTTAGCTCAGATGCTCAGCTGAAGCCAGTCTGAACAGATTTCATCACATAATTCTTTGTCTGAGGGAAACAATGGGACCCTCAAATTATCTAAACACACCAAATTCTGGCAAATGCAGCTGAACATGAGCAGGAGGAAGATACTGTGAGAACTACTGGTTAAAATACTGACAGCATGCTGCTGGTAGGCAAAAAATATAGTGTGGAAGATGAAAGTTTATGTTTAGCCTAACATATCACCTGTTTAGCCTAAGTCTTACTATGCCACTACTGATAATGCAGCATTTAGCACAGCTCTTGGAAGCAAAAGATTACAAAGATGAATGGAAGTGTGGCAGGCTGGAAAGTAAAAGAAAACTAAAAGTAACAGGTGAGAACTTTATTACTTTTAATGATTTATTAATAAATTCTATCATATTGAGAGGTAAAATGCATATGTAAACATTTATATTTAAGGTGGTAAGATACTTCACTGTCCTTCTTGAGCAAAAGTTACAGTTACTATTTCTGTACAGAAGCACAGTAGAAGTCACAGCTAAATAATCTGCATACAAGATTGCAAAACTGCATACCTGTGTCTAGCTGGCAAGCTAAATGGCTATTTGGGCAAATGTTTGCTGTGGTTGCACAGGTTAGTGAAGTGAACTTGAGATATCTGACAAAACCTATGTGTTTCACAGTAGATCAAAGAGGTAAAGTGAACTGTGTAAGGAAAAGAGGAGGGGGAAGAAAAAAAAATAAAAAGGAGTGATTTAACCAAAGAATTTGGTTCCAAGCATACAGGAAATTAACTATTAGTGATGAAGAATCAAACCTGCCAGCCTTGAATCACAGTTTGTTTGCAGACATGAAATCATCTCAGTACATATTCAAAAGCTTGCTGTATGTGTCTAACACACAGATGACTCAGGAAGTTTCCCTATGTACCAGATCAAGAGACCAATCAGTGATTCTTCCTAAGCAACACCTTCAGAAAGCATTTGCTTGAACAGAATTCCAAGAGCACTACCAACCCAGTTCTTTTCTTATAAGTTCCAGTTTTCCTGCTGTTTTAATCTCCAAATTAGATCTTTAGAAGTACCCTGTGGTTACTTCACTGACATACTACAATTTCAGGCATAACAGAGCCATGTGGTATTCACAAAAGCTTAAAATCAAAGAGTGATTGTGGTAGGCATAGGCAGAAATAAGGAACAGATACAGTGCAACTGCAACATCTTGAATGCTACTGCCAAGCCATGCAAATAAGTCTATCCTTATTTTCAGAGCAGTTACTCTGAGCTCCCATCATCTGTTACCAGTCTTGGCAAAGGGTATTGTATAAAGGTTATCAAGCAGATATAACCATACTAAGTCATAGTATTACTGATGACAGTATGAAAAACAAAGTGCCCACAAGCCATCAGGAGTGACAGTCTGGGCAACATGAACCTATTTCTTGCAAGAAATTGTCAAATTCAAAGTCTTCCATTTCTTTGTATCTCACATCAGGAAAGTCCTAAGGAACAACAAAAAAGCACTATCATATAGAAGCAGTTTTGTTCCCTTGAACCTCACTGTCAGCTATCTCCCAAAGACTATTACATAAACCACCTGGATCAGGTGTCTGATTACAATAAGACTGGAGATGATGTTTCATGCTGTTCGTGATGTCCTGAGGACTCTGGTGTAACAGCAAGGGGAAGCATTGCCCAAGAGGATGAGTGTAAGATTGTATCAACTTTATCCCTACAGAAGAGGTATTGTTCAATATCTTACAACAGCAAAATGCAGTTTGAGTCAAAGTGGTACCATGGCTGACTTTCTATTTACAACCTCAGCGTGTTTCCTAATGCTGCAGAGCAATTCTTAGCTTCTGAAAACTTCCCTAAATCCTCTATCAAGTTTCATTACAGGTCTTGACTGGTTCCAAATAAACGTGCAATAAGGAAAGGAAAAGGCCAATCCCTGTAGTAATGTTCAATTACATACAGTTCCTCACCAAAGTCAGATTGCAGTCTTAGTTGAGTAGATGGTTGGAAGCAGAATTCCATGAGGGTTTAAACTGTCCTCCACATATTTAGCACACAGATGTCTAGAACACTGTGTATGAAATACTTTTCAAACCACCATGCACAGACAGTTGCAACCTGTACAGTTAATTTCAGAGGTAGGAAGTGCATATGGCTTGAGGTACTGGAACTGACAAACACCAAATAGACCTATCAACATGCAGAAAGTAATAGTACGTGCACACAAACACATTAATTCTTGCTCTCCTCCCTGTTACACTGCCAGGGCAACTCTACTGTCCACCTGCACACCATGAGGCTCTTGAGTGACCAGTGGCAGAGCACAGCGACTTGTGCTTCTCTCCACTGACCATTTTCTCGTCACACATTTACACAGCGACAGTGACAGATGATAGACTGAGATCAGGACAGAGGTGGATGATAACACCAGAGCTCGCCCGTTCATACAGCTGCTAACCACCTTTCAGGTTTCCCAGAACGTTTCCCCTACAGCATTCAAGCACAAATAAAAAGTAACCCAGCACTGCCGCAGTCTGCAGCTGCCACTACTGCTACAAAACTAACTAGTAACTTACATAATACAAACTCTGTGCTCAAGAACACTGACAATCATGGAAAATCCAACAAACCATCTCTTTCAGGTAGAGGTTGCTTTTTTGTTTTGGGTTTTTTGGTTTGTTTTTTGTTTCTGCTACACAACTTTTGTCTTTATCCATTCTCCTCCCTCACGCAACTGAGAACATTACCAAGTTTGAATTTAATTTCACAAATAATTGCAGCTGGGCTGTTTGGGTTTTTTTTTTTTGACAAGCAGTATTTTCAGGGGGAAAAAGCAATTTTATCTTTCCAATTTTAAATGATGTTTTGTTTAAAGTCGTAGTTGTATTCAACTATAAATAAAAAGCTCTATCGTTAAAAAATTCAACTAAGTGAAACCAATGATTCACAGGCAGGTTAAACCACAGATCTGATAAGGTTGATTACTCTGATGTATGGTCATGGTATATAAATACTTGTGGTAATTCTAAATGAGCTGCTACCTCTAGACTGCAGGTGTGTATTCAGAAATGCTACCTCAGGCACCAGAAAGCTTCTCAAAGTGACTATAATAAAAGTACACTTATCATTTTGCCATGGTAGCTCAGAGATGACCATGTTCTACACTGCAGCACACTCTTATATGCTCTGCTGAAGACTGTTCTTAAGGTCCTAAGATGCCCAAACCCCAAATAATTCAAAAGAGAGTGCAGGTTTTGCAGTGAATATCTATTCTTTTCAAGTCAGCACTCTCTTAGAGTGCAACACACTATTTTAGGTCTCACTCTAAACCTCTCATTTAAGTATGCTGTTGGTGTAGTATTTTGTAACTTAATTACTTCTATTAGGATACCAAATTGTATCTGCAGACTAAGACACTCAGTACAAAACCCTTTTCTTTTGCCAAATACCAAACATGACACTGTTACATTTTCAAGCTCTGTACCCAAAAAGAAAAAAATAGAGGATTTTTATAGAGAGTCTAAATGTGTAACTAGGCAATAGGCTTCATGTGTTCTCTCCACACTCTAAACTCATGACACACCATTATCTTGAAAATTATATCACTTTGAGTTTCTCCTAGGACAAGACAGGTGGATGGTAAGGAATTACCTGTGTGGGTTTTTGCACTTTAGGCTTCCTACTCTTTGTTACTCATCTTTTAATCCCTCCTCCTCACAGATTCCTGTATACGTGAATCACAGGAACATAAAGAAAGTGAACAACAAAACCTGCCACGAGTCTGTGAACAAAATGTTCTGCAGATAGTAAGTCTCTATCAAAAAGGAATCTGAAACTGTGTTACTTTATGCTTTTAAAAAACATCTGTCAGAGGTTTTTTGGATGAGTATTGGTCCCAGTCTTAAGAATGCAATATACAGCAAAGCACACTCAGAATGAAAATAAATCAAATAAGACTTTTAAGAAAAGCTTTGTTAAATGTACAGTATTTGCCTGGATATGGAAAACCCACATATAATTTATTTACTAGTGAAGAAAGAAGTAGCATTGTTAAAAAACAAGATCAATTAATCAGCCTTACAAGCAAAACAGGGATAGTCTCTAGTTCTCAATGCAGATTTAATCTTGTAATATTAAAATTAGCAGAGTACTGACAGCTAAGCCTATGTAGTGTTATATTCACACTGTACTGAGAAAGTTTTCTAGTAATGAAGGAGAAAAGGAAATGACAGTAACAAAACTCTTGTTTCTGTCTTTGAAAGTTTGTTATTGAATTGATTTAATTATGTTTAAATCAGGTCTGTAACTAAACCCTACTGTAATTTGTCAGATCTCAGAATGCTTTGGTTAACTTGACAGCAAATCTTTGTGTTCCACTACCTAGAACACCAATATCTTCAGAAATATTCCACAACCAAGTGCTCTTACATAACTTCAGTAGATTGCAAGTCCATGGTTTCTACTGTTTTTTTTTCCTTGTCTTCAAATGGTGCCCAATGGGTTGTTTTTGCTACTCCCTTATAAGGAATTTTGATTAACCTCCATTAAGTGACTAATTTATCTAATGCTATATTCTGAGTGGTTCCCTTGAACCAGCTCCCAATTACACCAGCTGACAAACAGCCACTGCATTGCAAAAAAAGAGAAAAGAAAAAAATCCATATTTTTAATGACTCCCTTGCTGTCCCCCATATATGTCATGCCATATAGCTTTCCACCATCTGCACCTCTTCCTTTATATATATATATATATATATATATATATATATATATATATATATGCATTTTGTATTATAAATTGCCTAGCTGTGAGGTATCTTGACATTTGACATAACAGCAGGGCTGGGGGGAGTGTAAGTGCTGATCATTAGATTATTGCTGAACTATTCTCTCCTTTCCTCACCTCCTCCCTGTGTTCCCTGGAGACACAGGTGTTAATAAAATCAAACAAAATGAAAATGGGTAAATTATTGCAAGCTATGAACACCTACATTGTGCCATGCCTCACTAGTTTCCAATACCACCTCATTCTTGAGACAACCAAAGAAAAAGATGCAATTTCATCCTGTACACTTGGTGGTATAAGGAAAGGACAAAAGAGACAAGATATTGCAATCCAAAGGTCAGTGACCCACTCCCTTGTATAATTATAGCATTTCATTTATATCCTACCAGTCTGTCTTTGGATGGCTGATAGTAATTTATTAGCTAAAAATGAGCTATTAAAAAAAATTCCTTCATAACTAGTGCCTGAGCAATAAAGCTGTACAATCTTACAAGTAGATGAGCACAAGCACTAGTTTGTAATTCATTTTCTAAAAACACTAATAAAAAAATATTCAGAGGCACATCAGATCTAGAGATCTACACCTAAGTCTCAATGCTGTTCTTGAGGAATCCTGAAAATGGATTTTTCAGAGATTTATGGGTCTCAACTATTCCTGACTGTAATATGGATCAAACTGAATTTTTCACAATGGATGTACTTTAAACCTTTCTAAAATATACAGTGTATTTTGTGCTCCATTCTTCATTTCCCATGATAAAGCACATACTAAATATAGATTCCCTCAAGCAGGCTTCATGCAGCAACAATAACTATGTATGAACATTGATGTTGAACCTTTTGCTAATATATGTTAACAGCTTATACATAGATTTGATGCTTGTGTTTGGTCCCCTTATAGGTGATGCGGTAAAGCTTGGTGTAGCAAACCATGTAGGGGCTTCCTGCTTCTTTACAGTCACAAGCAAATTAAAAAATACAAATAATTAAAAATAAAGATCAACCATAATAAGCAGGTAGTTCTAGTCTTCGTTTGTCACATATGGCACTTCAGAACTTAAATGATGTGGCCCACCTTTAGTCATGAGTCTGATAGCTATCATAATTGGAACAGTACAGCAGTTTTTCACATTATAATCTACTGATTAACCAGACATTGATCTCTTCTTCCTAGTATCAAGTGACAGAATGAGAAGAAATGGCCTCAAACTGCAATAGGAGAGGTTTACTTTGAGTATTAGGAAAAAGTAAGCATTGGAATAGGCTGTCCAAGGAGGTGGTGGAGTCACCATCACTGCAGGTATTAAAAAACTGTGTACACATGGCACTTTGGGACACAGCATAGTGGCATGGTGGTGTTAGGGTCAATGGTAGAACTTTTCCAACCAAAACAATTCTACGATTCTGTAAGCACATGAGGGAAAAAACTCCAAATCTGTAGAAATGATTGAAGAATCACTCAAGTCTATTCTCATCCAATATGCCATGCAATACCAATGGCTTTACAGACTCGCTCTCTCTAGCACAGCAATGTTTCACACCTCGATGCAAACCACTAAAATGCTATATACTATACGATTTTATTAAGAAACCAAAAGAGAGAGAAATCTTTCTAAAGGGCTGGTGTAACAGAACAAATCAAGTGCTGCCCATTAACAATACTGGAAACCTAACTATCAATGCCAGATACTTCAGAGAGCTCCAAACACAGGTCACACCCAAGTTTCACTTACATGCCAGATACACTGAAATCAAGATTACAGCTTCTTAGGAAAAAAAAAAAGGATAACTTTCCATTTTGAAGCTGTCTATTTAAGCCAGACCACAGTAATTAATATTTATGAAGATGAGGGCAAGAAACATGCTCATAGCAAAAGAGGATTTTGAAAACAAAAGAACCTGTGAAGACACTGGTGGGACTGAATGAATTGCACCTGAGACATCCACGCAGCTGGCACACTGAAGTGAGATTAAGGTAGGACACACAGAAGCACCTTTTTTTTCTTTTTTCTGCTTGGATCCACATGCAGTCTAGGAGAAGTCTTGGTGCTTACTCCAAACACACTTCCCACTTCTTATTTCATAGGTTTATTTGACTGCTCCAGACACCAGCATTTGATTTCAGGCTAAGTAGCAGTGCCTGGAATGTGTTAACTTTTTTTAGTGGTAAGTACTAGATGTGTTATGGATTTTAAACCTGCATGTGTTGTGTATTTCTAGATTTATATCTTACCTAAATATAAGAAGTGGACAGGAGAGCTCCAGTAAGAGCTTGTCAATGGTATTTTCAGGTGAAAAAAATAAGAAAAAAGGTGGTTTTGATCTGCAGAAAGTGTACAAAGTGCAACAATTAAAACAGAAGGGCCAGTACTGGTAGGGAATCAACTTCACTTGGAACTCATTAAAATTTCTTTGAAGATGAAACTAATTAGATTTCAATGAGACCTTGGAGCAGAAGCTCACACTGACATGAGAATATTTAACCTGTAGTCTACAGTGCTTCAAGCAACTGATAGTATGATAAATAGTTGCCTGGCTGTAGTAACCACACAGAAGGAAAAAACAGATTACCCTAATCAAATACAGTCAGGGTGATGTTGCCTGTCTCTGTGCTCCACATTTCATTCTGCAATATTCTGAAGTTTGCAGTTATAAAAATGGAAATTCCGAGTTCTTAAAGAGGAAATTGTAAAGGATTTCTTTTCCTGTCACCTCCAAGAAAACTTTGATAACATTCAGGGCCAGTTCAGCTATGCTGATTGTGCCAGCTGCGTTGAAGCCAGTGGATCACTGCCAATTCATAACAGCTGAGCATCTGATCTAACGACAAGGATTTATTTACTACAAGCTTATTCTAGAACTTTCATCATCCAAATCCATACCTTTTTTTTTAAATTAAGGATATTTAGAGCTAAACATAGTATTTGTTGTCAGGTGGTGGAGTCACTGTCCCTGGAGGTGTTCAAGAAAAGCCCGGATGAGGCACTCAGTGCCATGGTCTAGTTGACTGGATAGTGCTGGGGGATAGCTTGGACTGGATGACTTGCACTAGTGACTAATTCATATACATATTTCAGGATCACCACAAAGCTCAAGCCAGGACTATACAGTGCTTTATTATACAGGCATTTTTATGCTGTTTATTTTAGATGAAGAAGAAGTTGCTCCAGACAGTGCAAAAAAAGCCAAATAATGATGTCAATAGAGGCCTAAAGCAGAGCAACTTCATTAGGCAACATGCACTGTAAACAGTGCTTTACAGTTAGATCACTGGAAAGAGTCAGAAATGGGAGGACATTTACACAAAGCTCCATGCCATAAGGGTGTATAATGTCCAGAGAGTTGGGTGAAACCATAGCTATGAATTCTATGATTCCATATCCTTCCTCTTAAGAGAAGGTGGCATTTACATGGTAAGCAGTATGTAAAGACAGTGGGGAAAAAAAAACAAACCAAACCCAAACCCTCAAAGAATTTGCCATTTAATCTCACTGCACCTTCCTAAACAGGCAGATCCTGAATATACAGTGCTCAGCAATATTTTATCAAGCCTGGGCAGAATTCTCTTACAGAAGGAACACCTGAATTCTTTTTAGCATATAGGTACTTTCTGCATGAATCAAGAATATCAAATTAAGACAATACTTTGTACTGTGTAAGAGATTCCCCTGAGGAGCTTTACAGACACATATTTAGAATACACCACACAAATTTTACACCTTTCTAATCCTAGGCAGTGTTTCCTTTACCCAATTTTTTTTCTATTAACAAAAAGATACCATTCTTATGCAACAGTTTGAAGTTTGAGAGTACACCTGGTGCCAGCAACCAGTGGCCCCGGTGGTCCACCACACGGGGGGGTGCATCTATCCCTTCCTTCCTTCCTCCCCCCCCCCCCCAATATTGCAGCCTCCTTCACTCACAGCCAGATGACTTCTCCTCAGGCATGTCTCTCCATATCCTCACTGCTCTTGGACCCTGCACTGCACGCAGTCAGCAACCTTCTCTTCCTGACCAGCCTCAGAAGTGGCACTTTTCTGCGAGTCAAACTCCTCCTCTTAGTTTCCAGCTGTCCCTCATTAAGGTAACAATGTGCACACCGCCCAGGCTTGCTTTCCTACTTTCCTGCCAGTACTGGTAGGGAATCAACTTCACCACAGTTATGTAAACAACAACAAAAAACCCATTGAATTCTAAAAAGAAATCATCTAGGAAGGAAAAATTAAAACATTTTATGTTGCATGTACTAAAGAAAGAGGAAGTTATTTTCTTCATTTCTGCTCTATAAAGAGCATGTTCTAGGAAGAGTAAGTGGTTATGTGAAGCCTTTTGATTTTGAGAATAATCTTTGCCTTTGACAAACAAGGTTTCAAGTAATATGTTTCTGCACACTTGAGTTGCATAAGCAGGCTTTTGTAGGTCCACAGGACAGCTAGGAAACTTGATGTAATCACTTGATCACCCACACAATGCTTGCCCAGTATCCATTCACATCTAAAAAGACACATACAGAAAAACTAAACTCCATACTTAACTACCACAAAATACAAAGATCTAGCCAGTTGTAGTTACATTAGCCCTATAAACAGTTTTCCAAGAGGTGACGACTCTAAGGCTCCACATGAAAGAGAACAGGAAAGTCACTGGACAAGTATAAAGCAGGGGCAGGCCAACCCTCAAGAAAAAGCTAAGTCAGAAATAGAGAACACCTGTGGGAAACTGATGCAACACCTGTGACACACACTCAGCTACTGCCAGTACTGCAAAAGGGGAATTGTGCATGGCATTCTCCTTTTGCAATCTTACAGAAAGATTTGGTTTGAAGAATGAAGTTTCAATTGGTTTGTTTCTCTCCTTGTAATAAAAACTCTATTAAACTCCAAATTTGACATAAGTAATTAAAAAAAGAATCAATCTAATTCTTTAAACAGTGGTCCCTTTCAGTAAAGTATCTCCCCATATCTTGACATGGGCAAGGTTTGATGCAAGGGAACCATAAATTTGACATTTAGCCTCTTGGATGCACAGCTGAGGCACAGGTGGCCCAACAGTGCCCTGTCAGTAGTGCAGAGCTACAGTGATGTACTGATTATTACAGAGGGGAGATTTTTGGCTGTACACTACATATTGTTTTCAAATTGCAGTGTATGAAAAGAATGGTTTGAACCATCAACAGAGCTTGATAGTTAGAGCTTGACAGAAAAGACTTTAGAAAGTCAAAGTTTTTTATTTAAATGAGAATTAAATCTTTGGAAGGGATGATGAGGAGTGACTGTCACAAATACATAATATAATTTGCTGGTAATGAAAGAAATGAAAGTCCAGTTTCTTGGCCTGGTAAAAAAAATGCTGGAAGTCTGCATTGCTCATATCCCAGCTGATTGCCTGTACTACCCAAGAACTGTTCATCTTGGGCATACCTATCTTGAAGTTCCCTTTCAGACCTTTTACAAAGCACATGATGAAAATATCCATTGAATTTTACTTTTCCACAAACCACTTGCAAGGGGAGGTGACCCCAAAAGCGAGGAATGGAGGATGCATCACCTGGTAATATACTCTGTTAATCATCATAATCTTTCTGAAAAATCTGTTAGCTGATCAAGTATCTCAGATTTTAAGATGCTAAGCACTAGCTACAAGCTACTAACAATATTATTGCAAACTAAGTCTTTTGCTGTCATTTTGCTGGAAATTCCAACACTGGTGAAAATCAGAAAAGTTTGATAAGAGCCTGTATCACTGGAATATTCCTCATCTGCTTCTCTGCGAGTGGCTGCTCTGTACAGAAATATAGTTATTGTGTTACATGGAGCTGCCGAAAAAATGAAGTTACACAAGATTGGTTCCATGACTGTTCTAAGTAAGAGTAACAAAGACAAGGCCATTACAGTGTGTCATTGTCACAAAGCTCTGTCCCAGTCACTGGCAAAAGTTCCAGTTGAACAATGTGCTCTGCAGTTGCAAATGTTACCTCGGGATTCAGCTGATTTATGTTGCAAGTAGAATTAGAAACTCCTACTATTACTTTAAATAATCCAAGCAAACATTTTAGTAGAAGGAAGGAGAGAAAAAAAAAAGGAGAGAGAGAAAAAGGCTACTAATATTAAAGTAAACTTACATAAAACTCTCCCAGAACACTACTGAATAGTTGTCACTCTAAATCCCAAACATTTGACATTTCTACCACAAAGTAAAGATATTCCATTGCTGTATAGCCCTAGAACCAGACAATCTAGGACTAAATCTGAAATCAGAGTTCAGGCACACTGTAGCATTTAACGTTTGGAAAATCCTCTGCTCTTGTAGTATGTGTAATCCTATTATGTTAAATTCAGCTCTTAGTTGAACTTCACATCTGTCAACATAGAGTGTACAAGGCACACATCAAGGGAGAATTTAGCTCAGCATAGGGAGAGGTTTAATATTTGAAATACATTTTATCTTTTGAAAGCCATAAGTTTTTCCAATAATAAATGTTGAAACAAGACTCCCCAGGGTCGTGCAGTCTGTGTTCTTTTGCATTCAGCTAAATGTGTTATTAAGGAACTAAAATAAAGAGAAATATTGTCATATGCTTATGTAGTGTAATATGTTTGCTATCATTCTTCTGACACTTTGGACACTTTGTTTAACAAGGAAATCAACATCAACACCCTAGCTGCTGAGTACTTCCAGCCTGAGAGTTTGTGACGAGCCTGGATTGTCAGCTCACAGGCTGTGTGCGTGCCACCAAGCCAAGAAGCATACTGAAGCACAGGGCAGGAGAGAACTGTCTGCCTGGTGAATGGTAGATCTTAAGCAGCTGGTAAAACAGCATTGCTGCAGGCAGCTGCTGGCCGTATTTGGCAGACAACAGCTGCAGACATCAAAGAGAGTAAAGGAGAAAGGAAGGTGGAAAGACTGAGGTAAAAAGGAATTAAACTTAGAGTGCTTTTATGAAGTAGAAGAGTTACTGGGGAGGTGTGGTGTTTTTGTTGTTATTTGGGGTTTTGTTGTCCTTGCCTTTTTCTTTAATTCTATAAACATACTCTAGTATTATCAATTTGCCCAACTTCTAAAAAGAGATGTAAGAAATACTTGCAAACATACACATGGAGCACTCAAGCATCTTACTGGAGTCCCAGAGGGTTAATCCCATACAAAACCCCCTGGGTTCTATTGAAAAAAGATGCTCCAAAAATCTCAGGTAGAATCCTAAAGGTATATTCCTTCAGGTAAGTAGAAATCACCAGAGCAAGTAAATTCACTGTGACCAGTATTTACCATCATTACAATGTCTTAGTTTTCTTACACTGGGTACAAGGAAATAGAAATCATAGCTTCTTACAATGTTTAACATTAGAGAAAAAATCTCTATTTAGCACCAAACCAGAACCTGATGAGGCATTTCAGTGTCACACTTGTTTATTAATGGAAGCAATTTTATTGCTGTTTATTTTTTTTGGAGACAGATTGCCTTTATAGAGATTTTTGGTGTAACAGTTATCCATAGAGCTAGCTACCTGTCCATTTAAATCACAGGCACTTATGCACTTGAACTTACTCTATGCTTGCTTGATAATTTGTCTCTGTTCTACACAAAGACATTATCCTCCAACAAACAACGCAACTAGGTAGGTGTTTGAGCAAGTGGCAATTCTCCATTCAGCTAGCCAATTTAATGTAAGATACACAATATTTTATAAGACACTGATCTGCAACTGCCTTTATACCTTTAGGCTTTGGAAGTCAATGACATAATGGTCTTCATTTATTATAAGATAAACACTTTCTTTTTAAATAGCAAACTGTAAACAACCAATCCAATATAAAACCCACTAAACAGCTCCCTTGAAGGTCTACTGGAGATTGTCTAAGGTTGCTTTGTGTTGATACTTTACCTAGCATATATGGAATGTATAGGAATGTAACCTCTATGTACGTATGCCTATTTTTTATTAGTCTGTTGGAACACAGATGCAACTAGAATGTTAGAGTTGGATTCCAAAATATTTAGAAAATAATGAATTGGGTTTTATAAATATTTTTACCTGAATATTCAGTAACATAGTTGCTGTCAAATGTAATTCAACCAATAGTCCTCCTCTCTTTTTCTCTTATTGGCAAATCTGAAATTATTTCAGTTCTGCAGTCTTGCTCATTCAGAATTCCCAACTCTCAAAACATGATTGCAGAAGCCTTGCTGTAAAGCTTAAATCCACCCAGTTCTCATTTTCTGCCAACAACAGCACCTTCTGTTTATGTTCACACTGTATGAAATGTAAATATCATGGCATGGCTCGACATCAGCACCTGAGTCTGGATGGAGCTAGGACAGACTGGTCCATGCACCACAATCCTGAGGTTTAGATCTCTAGCTCTGACTTCATAGTAAACTCAACTGCTAAGCTATCAAGTCTTCCTCTTTTCTCATTGCCTAGAGGCTCCATCTCCAGTGCATCCTACTACTGAGCAAGCTCTGCTCCAGCAGCCTTTACTCCCTAAACTATGATCAAGACTTAGAAGCTTGTTTCTCCCTGCAGTCTTAACTAAGGTGCTTTTTAAGGCATGCTATTACTCAGAACCCTGCCCAGCTTTGCTATCACCAGCCCAGCACTTCCAGAATACAGTCAAATGTGTATCACTTAAAACTTCAAGGGCTAATTGCTCAGTAAGGAAGACTTTAATTGCTGTGAGATTAAAGCTTTAACTGCTAAGTGGCTGGGAAAGTTCCAGTTCATAACAACCAAAATTCACTAATATAACATTTTAAAATGCCCTTGCATAAAAACTGGTGTGTGAAGGCCTAGATGTGAGATGGTTAAGTGTTCCCAGGATTAAGAAAAAAAACCTGACTGAATTAGCAATGGCTAATTTGAGATTAAATAAAATCTCAGTGTTCATCTTCAAAATGTCTAAATTATCAAAAAACATTTTCCTCTCTCCTTATCCATCTTGAAAACATATCAGAAGAAAGATATTCAGTTCCATCCTGACCCAGTCTTCAGGATGGAGACTGTTGCGTTCTCACACTGATAGGTTTACTATTGATTGTCAAAGCTACTGTGTAACTTGAACTTTTCTCACCTTCTAAACCAGTACTCCCACCTTGATTATCACAACTTCAGAGGAAATACTGCCAGAAATGAAGCTAATTCCCTGCAGATTATATATTCTGCTCTTTTACTCTGGGTGCTAATGGAGCTGAATAGAGGTGCTTTGTGACAAACAAAAAGCCTTATACTGGATAATGAAAAGAAGATACAGACAAGTTGAATTCAGCTAGAAATTAGACCGGACTGAATTCCTCAGTCTGCCTTCCAGTTTCTAGAAACTGTAGAGACAACATGAAAATATGTAAGTCTATATTCCTTATCATCTTTCCATGGAATTTAGTCCCTACTCAAAATTCCAACCTATTTCTTTAAGATCTCTTTCATGTCACAAGAGCTTTGCAGTGGGCTTGGACAGTATTCCCAAACACAAAACAAGCACAGTGGCTCTTGCTTTTACCTTCAGAGTCACAGTGTGAGAAGCTGCTGGCGCTCTGATGTTCTGTCACTTTTTAATGCAAACTCTGGAAGTTCATGGACACGATGCTGCACAATCTGAAGAAGATAAATCACAGTTACTTCAAGCCAGCTGACAGCAGTTTAAGCAGCTGCAATCATCAACCACCAAGGGAGTTTCTTCTTTTATCTTACTAAATGCAAAAGTATACCAGGAGCTGGTAATATGACTGGACTATCAGGAGTCCTGCTTTTACATAAATATCAGGCAGCGGTAAGTAAATTCTGTTGACGAAATGTAATAAAACAAAGACGGTTTCAAATATGACCATTCCCTGATGCATTCTGTAGCCCCGTCTTACTCACTTATTGCATGCTGCTGAGATTATAAGGTTTGCTTTTATCTGTCAGAAATCAATATTTCAAACATCGGATAAAAGAGGAAATTGAACTGGGAATAGGCTGAAGTGCTGTAAAAACTACAAAGCACAATTATCAAAAAGCACTTAAAGTACTTAATAGGACACACATATAAAAATGCTCAAATTAATGTCAGGGAACCATAATGAGAACTTTTTCTATGCTTTTTGATCCAAATGCAATGTAATTCGAGTGCAGCTTGGTCAGTCAATACAGTTTTCAATTTATATGAAACCCCAAGGATTTCTAGCAATCATTTTGCTAGAACCAAACCATTACATATGATTGGTTAATATTTCAATTTATTGAAAATACATTATTTTGGGTAAAGTGTTTAAGTTGTTGAGATTTAACCATTATAAACAGTTATGATAAAAATAGATCTTTGGGTAAACAAAGACCTTACAGTCAAGCTTTTAATAAACACTAGTATAACTAGAAAATTGGATTTTAAAGGGAGTAGACATAATAAGGAAAAACTGCAAATACAGAGTGGTGAGATGAGAAGGAAATGTTGTGTAGAACTGATCTTCATCAGCAGGCATTAAGCTGAGAAGGGATCTCGTTGTCAATCATTGGAAACCATGGTTATTTTATGGGAAAAAAGTTCACTTTGGTACTTTCCCATTAGATTTAGATATTCATTTATCATCTTTAATGCTACTGAGCAGGAGGGATTTACAAAACTATGCTAAATCAGAAATCACTGCAAATGAGCGTACGTGTCTGTATGCACATACTAGCATCTATCAAAAATAGACTGTGTGACCTTAGATAATTTGATAGGAAATATGAAGAGCTGCAACACACAGAGGAGGTATAGCTATGGTTTGAGCAACAATGACCCATGCTAATTAAATGGCTATATCAAAGTGTATCACTCTCTTTTCTAACCTACGCCCCACTTTTCTAGTTAGGAATAACAAGGGATTCTTGGGAAGTCTTTTTTTTGTGGAAAAATTACTCTTTAACACTTATACTTTACTTCTATAAGTTAACCATGGCACATTTTTCATGTGATGGACCCTTAGCTCAATCACAATTAAAATATGCCTCTTAAACTACATGAATTACACGTGACTCCATGAACTTTGGATCTAACTGTGGTTTCCACTAGAAAGATGTTTCACTAGTCAAACATCTTTTCATCACCTCTTCTCATTACAGTTTTGAGCCTAATCCAGTACAATTTCTTGATTATGACAGGCTGGAAAACAGAGAAAGTAGGTAAGTTCAAATTTTGTTGCTTCTTCATTTTCAAGATGCAAAATGGAACTTCAGTCCCTAGATTCCTTATCTGGGTCGTAATTCACTGTTTTAAGTGCATCCTCCCTATCCTTTACAGTTCTTCATACATCTTGCACTATTCTGCTTATCTCCTCATCAGTCTTCCTCCCTTCCAGTATATATTTTGTTCAACAAACACTGCCATCCCAGCATACTATTCTGTTCTTCTGGCTTTCTATATGTCATTTCTGTCCCCCCCCTCTGCTTATTTGACATGGCTTGACCTTCCTAAATCAAGTTTGGAAGCTTGCTACCTTTTCAAATTTCAGATATTTTTGAATACTTACTTTTAGTTTAATGCATGTAAGAAATTCCATGATCTACGAGGATTAAATGTGGACATAAATGTGAAAATAGTAGTATTTCACATAAAATATCCAGACCAAAAGTCCTTCGTTTAACATAATTTTTAAACACGTAGCTAAAGAGCAACATATGCACAAGACATGCAAAGATAAAGCAGCTGCATGCACATAAATTGAAACTGAACAAAAAGCCAGAAATGCAGCCATGAGTATACGATCTGAAAAATGACATATCATTTACTATCCACCTGTAACTGCTATCTGTTCATGAAGTAGGACAAAGCCAGAACAACATCAGCCAAACCCCAGAATCTAAACTCTGATTGGCAATGCAGAAGTTTTGTTTGAATAGCAGAAAAAGAACCTGGGAGCAAGGACAAATGTATCTGTATAATTTCAGACAGTTTAACCTGTTTGTGCAGCTCTCCAAAGACAAAGAGTTCAAAATTCCCCTGGCAAAGGTTTCAGTGCTTTATTACCTTACTATTGTGAAAGTTGGGTTGTTTTGTTTTTTTTTCAAGGTCTAATCTGAATCTTTGCTACTATAACTTAAATCCTATTTCTTGGCCTACTTTATGTGATGGAGAATAGGTGTAATATTCTATTTTGTGGCAAATTTGATTACATAAACAGTCACCACAGTTTCATTCCAACCCCACTCTTTCTGTCTGCCCTCATACATCATGTTTTTTTCTGAGAAGTGCTCCCAGACCTGGAATACCATTACAGACAAAAAGAATAATGGTTTCAGGTATTAAAACTAAGTGAAGATTCCTGTTGCCATCCAAAGTCTTCTGTAACTAAAGAAATCAAACTCTCATTCCGTCAAAAGGGCATAAAGCTGCTGTTGCTTCAGACGGAAATCCTTTTACATCATACAGCTTCTTTCCAGCATAAAGGTTATGTGAATAGTACAGTCAGGCCCTAATCTAGACAGATAGTGATTTATGCAATTCACCATGTAAAAAAGGTGTCAAGACTCTTTAAACTTAAGCTGCCACAATAGCTAGCCAAAATCTGTCTTCTATAATTCTGATGGTGCATACCTTAAGCAAAATGCAACATGATTCAGTGGGGAAAGAAACACCCAAACCCAGTGTTTTTACATGTAAAAATAACTTTGACAAGACTAAAAATAAATAGATCAGTTGGATACCATATTCATTTTGAATGGTGTTTTGAATTTTCACATTTCCTGATTCAACAGACAAAGCATACAACCCTTTCTAAATAAGATATAATTTCAAATAACAAAGTAATAAAGAGCTATTTTGGTTTATAAGACAGCTTGAGTAGAAAACATAATATGATCTGGTAAGGCAGTTGTAGTTATGGCAGTAGTAATTGCACAATGCATTTCACAGAACATTATTCTATTGCACCTTATTGTATTTTTTCTTTCAATTATTAAATTTAGAAGCTTAAACTCAAAAGCAAATGCACTTGTCTTTACACACTTGAATTGTTACTGCCATTTAAAGCTAATCAATGTTTTCCTTTAGTACCATAATAGCTTATTTGCAAAGCACCTCTTTTAGAGAAATTTACATGGTATTCTGGAAGGAAACATGTTTCACATTCTAAGAAAAACTCTCAGTAAAGAGGGCTTGATTCTCATCTCAAAGTTTAGTGCAACACTGCACAGTCAAAATTGACTTTGAGGGCTTAAACATGTGTGCACAAAGAGAGTTGCTGGGAGATTACACCAGTGTGTCCATACCAGGGAAAAATCTGCACTGAACACTTCTCACACTGCTAGAGAAGCCCAGGAAATGAATGTGAAAGAGCTCAGGATATAAATGCATGCATTCACTAATGTGAACAGGGAAGCAAATGGTTTAAATCTTCTTATTTAACCAGTGCTTAAATACGCATCTCTTGGAAATAATATACCAGTCCTGACAGGGATGTACAACTGCATGAAACTCATAGGAACTCAAGGTCTCACTGAGTGGTGGAAAGCCCAAGCTACTCCAGTGGTCAATATATGCACTCAGAGGGCAGTTTGATACAAACAGGATCGTTCACACCACTTCCTCCAGGAATGTAAGGGAGATTTCTAAATGACTCTCTGCAGATTCCTCCAGGCGAAGAGCAGAGAAATAAAGCTAAGCAATACAAGCGCCCCTAATATCTCAACTTCTGTAGCTATTCAACAAACAGAAATCTTAGTGAAGGAAAACTAAAGTCACAAGCAGGCTCTTCTTCATTTTCAAGCAGGTAACTAAGCAGGTTCAGGCTATGTCTGTGCAAACCCATTGATTCCAGTAGGATAGCACATCTATCACTAGTATGAATTCATAAACACAGGCTACTAGGGCTTATAATATCTACCACTAGCATGAATTTATAAACATAGGTTACTAGGTGAACATTTGTAAAAAGCTGTTACATTGCCTATGATCAGAACTGAGAATTTTATACAGTTTGTCCCATGTGTCTTGTTTAGCTTCCTCCATGCTACAGGCCCATTGCAGCTCTGCAAAATATGTATCTCATTCTATCTCAAACACAACATTTTCCAGAATACTCATTCTGTATCACGACACCTTCTGCTTATACTTCCAGAGTCTCTACTCTTACCTTAATCTAAGGATTGTTCTCAGCTGAATGTCACCAATAGGAATAGTGGTAGCAGGTGACCTGCTTTCCAGTATTAGTCACACAGTAGATGAAGCTTGGGCCTGCTCTCTGAAAGCTTTGTAGATTTGCAAGTATGTGTTAAAATCACACAAGTATCTGACTGCTTTAACTAGCATAGCTGCAGTATAGATTGGGTAACTGCATGCATAGAGAAGTAAAATCAGCAGTTACAGAAGTTATATTTCAGGCAGAGGAGTATGATTCTGTATGCTCTTCCCCCTCTAAATACAGTGTATTCTTCAAAATATGACTCTATTAGAGCCATAATGAGAAAAAAATTAAAGGGATGCAGAATTTGAATGCCAAGGACAGGAAGTTATTCATCTCACCAGACAGATCACAGCAGAATTGCTTACCTATGGAAAAGTGCAGGGTTCAAAAATATGTGCATTTCAAGATGAGCCTAGCAACAAAAAAATAGATATTAAAATTAATCAAAGCCCCTAAAATTTCAATTAATTATAATAAGTTGAGTTGAGGAGTTCAGAGTGCCAAGCTTTGTTAAAAGCAAGAAACAGATTTGTAATTAAAAGCACTGGACAGAGCAACTGTCCATAAAGTAGTGCAACAACCTATGCCAAAGCATTCGCCACCTCTTATTTTACTGCTTAAGACTGAATAGACTGAAGTCTTGCTCCTTTGCTAAGTTACATGTTTCAGAATTAATCCTGTAGCCTGCAGCAGGTAGCAGATGCTTTATAGGGTGACTCAGAGCAGACAGTCACCTATTACTGCTCATTATTTAATAGGATTGCTTTAACTCTACAGGGATTGCCTTCGCTGTTGGACAGTTCCTCTTACAGGTTCATGTTTTCACAATTGTTTCCCAGGGTTTCACACCTGCATCTAGAGATTGCATTGACTTCAGCTGGCTCAGTGTGTAACAAGCAGCATCTGGGAGAAATTTCTTGTACAATTTGTCCTAGATGGGCTTTGCCAAAAGCACATTTTGGTTTGCCTTTTTTTTCCTTAATAACTAGAGATAGTAGCTAATTGTCACTTGTGTACAGCACCGAAGGAAAATATGCATTTTATGACCAAAAAAGCTGTGAGAGTCCATGGTATTATCATGTGATGGATAAGATCACTTTGTTTGTAAAGTTAAAAATACATAAAAAAATGCAGTGTAGGACAAAGTTTAACAAGGGCTCGTATGAAGGACAGAGGTGACAAATTTCCCATGCTTAACTAGAAATTGCAGAGATCCTACAAATCTGAGGCAGACTCATGCAACTGGAATTTACTTAAGTTTTGCTGAGCTTAATTTCTTCTTCAGTAAGAATATTATTCTTTTTCAGCAATTCTCTACTTCTGTGAACATGATTTTCCTTTGGTTGATCTTTGATTTCAGAGAAATACGTGGAGTAAAGCAGTGGGAAAGGTTATCTATTTTAACTAATTCAAGAAACTCCACTGACTTCCATAAAGTTATTCCAGATCTGTTTCATTCTAACTGGTAACAGATTTTGGTTCAGATTCTTCTATAGCACCAAAAATCTGCTGAGGTAACAGCTGCCACATTATACATAATATTATTTTCTGCATATGTCTGGAATCATATTTTGCAGTGCACATATCCATGAATTGGAATTCTATTATTTTAATCATCTAGAATGCACAGCCAATATTTTGCATTCATAGTCTTGACAACAGTTTATTAGAGGTCAGCAGAACAGTTTGGCATTTTATCAGTTTACCATCTGTAAATGGTGATGATGTGCAGCATCCATTGCATACTACATGTACTCTCACCTTACAGAAACTGGTTCATCCCTGATTTCCTTTTATTATGCAAGAATCTGAATTTAATTTTATCTTCCAGTCTTAGTACAAAGCCTTTTCAGAAGAGGTATTAAAAAAAGCACAAAAACCCTCCACCCTTCATATCTAAAAAAGAATTTACCAATCATATTAATTTAAAATAATTAAGATTGAGGTGATTGAGAATGAATTTTAGGATTTTCCCATTATTTTCTATTCTGGCCAAAATAAATTCCACTCAAAACTATAGATTATTTCCTCTCTTTAAACACAGCAGAAGATGGTGAGATAGCGCTGGGTAGATGCACAGTAGTAATGGGTTATGGAGATTTTTCTCTCTTGGGTCAATCTTATGAATCCAATCCAAGATAGCAGTGATGAAATGTGTCATTTTATGGTGTTTAGCATGAAATCCTGACCCTAAGAGGTCAATGGCAAAACATCAGTAGTGCCAGGATTTTCACCTTTTGAATCTCTGGTGTGCAAAAAAGAATTAAAGTCTGACTAAGCATCCATTGACTTTTATGGCAGTTATACTAGGTTCAAGGTCTAGTGCTGCTCTCTTCAAGCTTTGAGCATAAGAGCTGGATCTTTGGGATGGTTCAAACACTTAAAACTGTAGCACTAAAACTACAAACTTTCAGCCTTGAAGCAAAATGACTGATGGACAAGATAATATAGTGATGCCAAACATGCACAGTATCAAAACAATACCTAAATGCTATGTCCTGCTATCACTTCTGTTGCCCACTCCTAGGCTTACAGCAATAGCACTTTTAATCCACACCCCACTTCCAACCATTTCTTATTTCACTTGTGAGATCTAGAAGATTGAAGTCCTGAAGCCTTTTCTGCTGGAGAAACCACTATACACAAGCTTTCCTCTCAGGACAACAGAAGGACAAGCAGGCATTCACAGAGGAGCTGTGATTGGGAAGCAGTCTTATACTGAGGTGTCCAGAGGCATTGTCCACCCACCATGTCAGTCATACCTAGTCCAGACTGTGCTCCCTTTCAGTGCAAAACGAAAACTGAGCACCTCTGAGGTGACTCACAGCTGCTGCCCACGGACCTAACCAGTGTCAGCAAAGGTCCAAACACTGATGCCTAAAGCACACCAGCCAGGCAACACCGAGGAAAGAAATAAGCCTTTAAAGCGAGTTCTTTTCAGCAGCAAAATAGACTCACCCATGTGGAAGCCATAGTATGAGGTACTTCATGAACAGAGGCTTATGCCTTTTCCATAACTGAGCAGAGTTCAATTTTTCTAACTGGGACTGGAGAATTTGTAGGCAAGTACTCTGTGAAAGAAGATGAAAAGCTATCTTTGTATCTAGTGATTATATTGGCCAGAGGAAGTATGAGACATTGATTCTTTTGTCCTCCTTTATCAAACACACACCCTCTTCCTACACTGTCTGGATTACTCCACTCCACTAGGCTGAGCACTGGATAAGGACTGCTTTCTCTACAGTTATTAATTTCTCTTGTTTCTTTATCTGAAAGAAAAATCCTTATCCCAAATGACAGGAGGTTCCAAACCTCATGGACTACCATGTTTGTGGCTCTCAACAAATTTAGCATAGATTGTGGTTTCTTCTCTGCACTCTGTCTAATTTCATTTATGGTCAACTTCCAGGAAGTTCACTACCACAGAATATGAGATTTTTACACAAATAATAATCCTTTGTGTTAAAATGACTAAATTAACAAAACAGAAGTCATCAAATGTTCTTCCTGGAATGATAAATTCAAACAAAATCTTTATCAATTCCCTCACATCAGGCAGAGGTGGCTTCTTGTTTTGTTTGGTAGCAGTTTGTAGAAAGAACATTACAAACCATTTATAGCCAGGGGTTGCAGGACTCTGACTCTCAACTCTTGCAGTTTTTCAGGCTTGATAAGGCTCAATTCTGAAAAGGAAATAAGAATACTGTTCAAATTTGGAGTGTTTATCCAAACTGGAAACATCCTCAATATTACATTATTTGTTCACGCCCCTCAAAAACACTACAAGTACACACATATAAGAATTATGCCTTGCTGTAACATGTACTTTCCAGACATATCTCACTTGTGCAAATGCACAGCTCAGGCATGTGTTTCTGAAAGTATTTAGCTATGCTGAAAACCACCCAGGAATTAAACTAGATGAAAGCATGCTGAAGAAGTTGTTGGAGTTTAATTACCTTTTCCTTTTTCCTCTTCAGTGGGAGTTCTGAATTCTGGAGGAGTAAAATTTCAGTCTCTACTGTATTGAAATGATATTTTTTTAGCACTCTAATCATTGTCTCTACTTGACTAAGACATTTCTGTGCTAAAGCAGGTGCATTTACTTTTCATGTATTATTTTACTAATCAATTGAAAAATTACCTCCATGAATGACAGAAGTGCAGACCTTTGGAGTATTTCATTAAAAGGAGCAAACATTAATTACAAATCCAGCCCAACCTTTGCGGACATAAATTATGGGAAGGATCTATTTTCTCCATGCTTAATTGCAAGCAGTGACTAGCTCTTTAAATTATTATCTCCAAGGCATGAATGAAATTAGAATGGATTTGACGATATTCTCAAGGCTTATTTGTATCTAAATAACTTGGCTGTGTACTATCTGGTGACATAAGGAAAATTAGGTGAAACACCTTTGAGGCTCTAAACAGTGGCTACCGTACCATGAGAAAAATAGGACTTGCAAAATCAAATTGGACCCTTAAAGTCTTTGCAGTCAGAGAAATCCAGTGCAGTTTTAACAAAGGGGTGAATGATATAGCCTATATATTTTTCTTGTAATCTAAATTCTAAAAATTTTAGGTGTTTGTAGCTTTCTGAGGCATTAACATCTCAGGCAGAACTTTCCAGGTTAATATTTACATGTCAAGAAAAAATAACTCTTTTTCTACTGAAGTAAAACACTCTTCTCATAAAAAAAAAAAAAGAAAGCTCACAAAAGGTAATTACTTGTTTGGAGTGCAATTTACTTGTGTTAGAGAATAAATACCAAGCTGAGCTCTCACAATATTAATCAGTAACCTCAGAGAGGGCATTACCTTAAAACGCATTCTATCAACATTGATATGTTTTGTGAATCACATGTAGATATTTTAACAGTAAATTCAGATAAGCTGAAAACATCAACAAGTTCAATTCCCCCCAGAAGCCAAATTTTTTTCACCTTTTAACTTCTAGATACAGTATTATCATACCTCTCTGCTGCCAGAAAAGCCATCTACAGCAGAATTGAAGCTCTGCAAAGCTGCATTCTGGGAGGTACAGAGGAAGCCCAATTCAGATTCAGAGAGCTTACTTGTCCAAGATACTGCATAAAAAGCAGGGCAGGGGAACCTATAACAGGAAAAATATTCTGATATGGCATTGATTTTGTACCACATTTTCTACTGTGACAGACTTCTTAGGCCCACAGCAAAATATTTCTGGTACTGTTGAAGGCTCTACAACAACATAAGGATACTTGAAAAGAAAGGCTATTCCACTGGAAGGTTCCAGCACTGAGAAGGCTTCACGAGTGTCATTCAGTGTCTTGTTTAGGAGGAGAAAAAGTGAGAAATCTTATTTGCTTGGACTTTGGAAGTATTTATGTTCCTTTTCTACTCCATGGTATTTAATCTTAATTTTTAAATGAAGGGTTAAAGATTGATCAGGAGCTTGGGAAAAGCAGTCAAGCAGAGGATACTGGGGACAGGATGAACCCTTAACCATATTTCCTGACAAAGGCACTACTTGGCAATCTGTCCCTGGGAACGACAATATCATAGGTAACCTATTTGCTCTGGTATGTAAACCAGAGCATCACATTTAAACCAGTGCATCTAAAATGAAGGTAAATATGCTACGGGGATCTCCCCACCTACACAGGCCTGAGTAGAATGTATGATTTTTAACATCCCTGGGCAAACTCCTCACTCTTAATAGTATACCATTCAACTCAAAACAAAATGTGATGACTCCTTTTCCCCATAAAACCATCCAATCCTAAAATCTCATTTAGATCTAGTCACTGATCACCATGTTTTAAAAGAGAAACATCAATAACAATTACTGGGTTTAACACCTTGCAGCTTATATTTTCTCATATAAGGAAGAAGCACCTCAAGCATGATGTGAAACTACTAACACAAATATAATTTATAAAATATAGAAAGATTGGAGAAGAGAAGGAAGGAAATTGGCAAACTGGGAGTTTTAAAAATTAAGATACCTTCTTTATCAGGGGTCATGGAAAACATAAGAAGAAGATGACAGAATATGTACTCTCATTCAACAGATACATCTTTTTTCACCCTCTGAACACAGAACTGCATAAAGAACTTAGCGTCAAGCTGCAAAGACTGTTATTTGAAATACTGGCAAATAGTAATTTCCATCTAAATATTAAACACTGGCCTATTAATGATTGCTTTATAGTCTAAACATAGCTAAATGCTTATTCAGACATTGTAATATACCAAGACAACATGCATTAGTTACAGCTAAGAATGAGTGTGAACAAGGATTGCAGATCCCAATTCACAGAGCATGCTTCTTACCCAGGGATGCTTCATTCTTTCTGACCTGGGCTCGAGCATTTCATGGAATAGGTTGTACCATACTGATGGGCACAAGTCATAGAGACTTTGTGTATGACAGCAAGGACAACCAGATGGGGCTAATAATCAGTTTGAGTGCACCTCTTACGTCAGAATTACAGTGTGTGTCCCATTTGACTGGAGGACCCAGGAACAGTTCTTCCAGAAACTGGTACAAACACAGGCTACTCCCAGAGCTCACATAAAGACAAGATCCCAGGGCATATCTGTGTACCTGCAGCCCGGTTTCAGTGCACAAGTCTGTGTGCCTGGGCAGCAGCATTGCATGGAAAGAGCTCCTGTGACCACCAACAGGGCTGCAGTGATGCAAGATCTGCTGGGTAACTCCAAGTTTTGTCTGCAGAAAAGATGAACTTGTAGGGTCCATCAAGGCCAGCACAGCTGGACTGCAGACCTCAGTGTGACCCATGCTGTGTGGGAACAGAGAAGCCCCTGCAGAGAGCTTTCCAGAGTTTCCATGTGCTCCCCAGGAAGGTGGTGTGTGACTCACAGTTGTCAGCCATGCTGGGGTTTCAGCAAACAGCTGACAGGAAGGCTGATTGCCCTGACCACTGCTGATCTGCATAGAGTTACAGACACATAATGCTGGCAAGAATGAGAATGAGCACTGGGGACTGCAAAACACAAGGTACCTTCCAGTAAGTTATGTGGATAGTTCTCATTCTGCATTTTCCTCCTCTCATCTTCTCCTTCTTGACACAGCAAATTCTGAAATAAAAAGGAAGAGTAGCAGCAATAGTATCTCCAACCAAATGAGAGTACAGGGAGAAGCATCAGTTCAGCGATTTTGAAATGTGTTGACTGTGTCACCAGCCCACATGAACTTGTCTAAACTAGTCTGTGCTTGTGTTTCCAGTTAAAATCTGTCATGGGGAAAAAAATTATTGCTACTATTATACCCATTTCGGCCAGCTCAACTATTAAAATATTCACATCTCCTGTAAATTGTGAATAAACTTGTGGCACATTGTGTAATCACTCTGGATTGAACTCTCGAAGGACAAAGGCCCAAAATAATTCATATAGTTTCTGGTCTTTCTCTGACAGCTGAATACGAATAACAATTTATTTTGGCCAAAACAACCAATTCCAGGTGAATTTATGTCCTTAATGGGAGTTCTGCCATGACAAATAAGAAGGGGATGTAGCTACACAGTTTGGTGCAATCTAATCAAAAGTGGAATATCTTAAATCAAAAGTTTCAGCAGGCTTAAAGGTTCCTGCTAAGCTCCTTTATTAAATCTTCATAATAATGTGACAAGCTAGAATTCATATCTTATACTTTACTAAAAAGAGGACAAATAGGATAAAAAAATATTGAGTAATAAAATTTACCTTGGATTAGTTTCATGTAAACATAAAAAAAATCAACTTCTCAGTACTCACATGAAAAACATAATGTAGTTAATATTAAATACAATGATTATGCAACCTACTACCTTTACAGTTTGTGCTCCTGTGTCCTTGATTTTGGCTCTGTTTTGCTTATGATTAATGAATGACTCACCTTCACTACTCTCTCATTTATTTCATACCTCATTATGAATTTGAAAAGGTCAGTTTGTTAACTGAAAACAGCAAAACACGCAAGGAAGCTAACAGTGTTTGCAAATCCAAATGGCATGTTTTTATAAAGCAATTGCTATAGCCTACTATAATATCTTGTTTTAATGGTTTACAGCTCCTAACTGCTTTTGATACAATTGTGAAGAGTGTACATTACTTATTCCCACAGAAGAACAGATGAAACTTCTGCATGGGTTTTATATGAATATCAGGACCGTCTGTGTACTCCTTATTATACAGTCACACACAAGCCACAGAATCACAGAATAGTCCAGGCTGGAAGGGACCTCCAAAGGTCATCTAGTGCAACACCCACTGCAGTCAGCAGGGACATCCTCAACTAGACCAGTTTGCCCAGAGCCCTGTCAAGCCTTCTCTTGAATATCTCCAAGGTGCCCCCTCCCTGGGCAGCCTGTCCCAGTGTTCCACCACCCTCACAGTAAAGAACCTGCTCCCAACATCCAATCTAAGTCTGCTCTTCTCTAGCTTGAAACCATTGCCCCTCATCCTATCATCACAGGCCTTTGTAAACAGTCTCTCTCCATCCTTCTTGTAGGGCCCCTTCAGGCACTGGAAGGCTGCTATTAGGTCTCCCTGGAGCCTCTTCTCCAGGCTCAACATCCCCAGCTCCCTCAGAGTGGCACCTGGTGTACTTAACTGTTTTCTAATTAAACTTGTCAAGGTACTACGCTCTAATTTTCCATGGCTTCTCATTAATTTTGCTTGGAATTAGTTTACCAGTGTTTGTTAATTTACAATGTTATGTGATGCATTAGGACAAAATCTAGGCAAGGAAAACTGATGGAAGTTTTGTGTACATTAAGATTGTAACTGTTAAGGCAAAACCACTAATTTATTTATGCTAAGGACAAAGTTTTACACCAGCAGATCACAGTACTAGTTTGTTCTTGTTATATTGTTTTTTTCTGTTTTGATAATTAGTTTCAGCTATAGAATTTGGTAGCTGCAAAATAATATCTTCAGAAAAAGAATGGTCTGGGGAACATCAATGCTAAGTCACATACTGTAGAGCACTCAAAGGCCTAAAACAAAAAGGCCATCTTTTATCTCAGTTTACTGAGGGTATATTCTTAAATCACTTGGGCATCACTGTCAGAAGATGGCAGTTACCTACTACAAAAACCCGCCTGTGCTAAACTGATAGCTTGAGGAGTAGAATATGCTACCTAGAGAAGCTCTGGGAAACTCCATAGGACAGTTACTATCACAGCTGGCAAACTGCCCTGGAGAACGTGGTAGTGGCACAGAAATCTGCATTTGGACATCAGGCAGTTAATGCCGTTCACAACATTCACCTCTACGACTATGCACTGGAGCCTGTGCTGTCCACAGAGCAGTGGCTTGTGAGGCTGTTTATGGATTGGGCTACACTCCAGAGTGTATAAACATGTCCCATGTTAAGTTTAAACTGGATAATCTGGTGATTTCTAGCACCACAGCTGGCACTGCACATATTTCATCATGGGCTAACCCACTCCCTCCAGAAGACTGTGCAGTCTGCTTGTCTCGTCACTTTGGTAAACTTGTCTACATGAATAAATGGAGTTTAAAGTTCTGCAGCAGAGACCTCATTGTGCAGAGCCATCACTTCTAACTCACTTTCTGGCTCATACTGTGTATGCAGCAAGCATTTACACCTACTATTTTGGCCTACTCTGATGTGTAGCTGGATTACAGCTGCATATGTACATCAGATTGAATGTTAAGGCTACATTTGTCTGAGAGCAGACCAGACTCTTCAGAAACAGAAATACAAAACTCAACTTCAACTAACTGCACACTTCTTCACTCTGTACAATACGCATGGCTGTTTGCGGTGCCAAGTTCAACATGTTAGATGTTGTGTCATCACCAAAAATAATATCACTGAGCATGGCTAGTAACTGCAGGCTGACCTTCAGCCTTGGCTTTGCTTAATATCGTACATTTATGTTTTCCTCCCATTTGTTCAGAACTGTTTGTACCATGGATTATTAATCTATAACTAAACATTGTCCTTGGTGTTCATCTAGATGACGATAGTTGGAACCAATGCAAATCTATTATCTTTTCTTTGAATTTTGCAAGCATGTTCACTACAGGCCTTTTCTCCTTCTATGACTTCAGTGAAAACTGCACAAGAAAAAACAGTTACTGTTTAAGATCATTGTTTTAAACCATATCCTGCCTATGAGGTGGTGAACAGCTTACCCTTATAATCAACAAAATCAAATGTCCAACCCAACACTGTATTCTTATTCCTGCCAACATCTATGTTAGTTTTCAGTGAGAACCAAGAAAGAAACAACACATTATTAACAAGAAGTTAATAATAAATTTGACAAGAGTGAGTATGTAGGGGAAAAAAAAGGAAAAAAATTAATCAGTGAACATTCCTAAACTTCCTGAAGTTGTAAGAACTGAGTTTGTAGTGGACATGGCAAAAATAAAAGTACACAGAGTAGGTCTGAATGTATTACTACAATGTTTGAGTGCCACCTTTAGTACAGAATGATCAAAACATGTATAATATGGAAGAAGTGAAGTTATGTAATACTGGTTCACCTCTAAGGATTTAATCTTTAATAAGGGTCTTCTTGTTTAAACAGTGAGAGTATTTAGTCTCCTCACTTAACTAGAACACGCTTCTCAAGGCAAAAGCTTACAGATAGATAATAACACTCTGAAACTTAACAGGTGTTACTTCTGCTGCCTGAAGTGTAACTATTTTAAAACACCATTTACCCTTTTTTATTATTTATTATTTATCCTAAGTTTCTTCAGTGACTACCAGGTGTCATTTCCACTCAAAACAATCTATATGGCTTAACAGGACATTTATGATAGAATTTGTATAAAGGATTTTAAACCAGAGCCTGTGATAAGTCATTAGGATAGTCTAACACTTCTAAAGAGAATTTCAAGTTAGCCATTCTCCCACATGTTTGTGGAAAGCAAACAGAAACAGGTAGTTTCTGTTGTTTGCACATCCCAAGAGAATGAAAACAAGTCTCCTCAGACTATCAAAAGCACTACACGTTTTGCTCTAAACAAGAATAATCTTCCCAAAGCATCCTTTAATTTTTTTTTAGTCCTCTGTAGAAAAAAAAAATGTTTATAAAGCTAGTGAGAAAGGATCACTGTTTTTTTCAAGTGATAAAATCACACAGCAGCAATGTGACATTGGATTATAGGGATATGCCTTCCCAACTGCATTGAGTATAGTGTCACAAAACAGCACAGAGAAAGAACATTAACTGGAAAAAAAATCCAATTATCAGCATCTGGAAACTTGATATGCAAAACAAAGTCCAGAAGAATCCTAACTCACACCTTGCCTTTCCTTCCTTTATTGCTGCCATGGCCCATGACTCATATGTGGAGATACCATGCCAGAAAGCCTGTCACTGTCCCTGTTTGGAGCCCTAGGAAACCACACATCAATTCTTATAACACAAACCTCTGAATTGATGAGCTGCTTGAGGGAGATGAATGGCAATATTCTCACTCCTGTTACTGAACAGACTAGATTTCATGCCTGCATCCTACATGAGCTTAGCACCATAAAGAATTTTAAGAAACATATTTCTGTGTATACCAGAAATCAAGAGTGCTTTCATACCCAGGTAGCTGGCAGAGTTTGTGGCACAAGAAATACCCAAATACATTACAAAGTGGGGGGAGAAGGGAACCACAGCTCACAGAAGCACAGCATTCAGAAATCTTAATGTGAGAGCTTACTTTTCGATTGATGTTGTTTAGAGAACCAGGCCTGAATCTCTCTCAGCTCTACCATAAGATGACATTCATATGTTGCTAACTGTATATAATCACACAAGTAATGCTTGTTTTCAGACTGCCAGCTAATCTATCATGCACACATTTACATTGCAGACTACTACTTTTTGACACCTACTAGGGTACCCCGGCAGCCCAAGGACAACATGCATTATGTAGATTCAGGGGGTGAAAACACCAATCTCATAAACACCACAATTGTAATCTGCAAGAAATGATAGAATGTCAGATTCTGCCCTAAAGCTCTGTTGAGACAAATTCACCAATGTTGTGACTTCAGGCCCAGCCTCAAATCTGAATATGTAAATTATATCTCCGGACCTCTCACTTTAATAGACACCTGCAAAACTGTGGGAGCGTAAGCTACTGTTCAGATGACTGAATGCACTTTCATTGCTTTTTGAAGACTGACTTTACAGTAAGTAAGGATGCAGAATACATGAGGTAGTCAAAGAAGAGGTCTTGGGGAAAGCCAAGTACTTGCACATTTAGCACATTTTACAGATAGGAATGGAAAATAGGATGTAGATGTCGAAAGAGGCAAACAATGAGGTGACTGGCAGCAAAGAACTCTGAGATAGAGTAAATGTGAAGGTAAGACAGAATCGAAATAGTGAACCATCTGCTTTCCAATGAAAACAGCTCTGCTTGTCAGCAAGATCCAGAAAAATGATTTCTTAGTTGGAGTGTATAACCGAGGGAAGTAGCTTTTTTGCTATATGAGGTAATACACTCAAATGATGTATGACTTAGAGAATAGTGTGGGTTAATGATCTTCAGCTGGATCAGGGAGTAAAACAAAGTAATTTCATAATACAGAACATGATGGATTAAATCATGTTAATACTGGGTATATACATTAAAGAAAATGATCTTTCTGGCATACTAAATGGCAAAATAAAAAGCACTTTTAGTAAGTTATATGATTAATTAGTCTGCCCTTTTATTTATGTACCATGATAAAGTAAAATGTACTTCTTCTGGTTACCTCCCAGGCAATTACTGTAAAAGTTATATCGAATACAGCTCCATTGTATTGCACCAGTCCATCAGGAACTGCAAAGTAGGTCCCTGTCTTTAAGTCAGGTTTTTTTTCCTCTCCCTTTCCTGTCCTTCTTGATAGAGGTTGAGTTTTTGTTTTGTATGTTTTTTGAGTCACAGAAACATGAGTTTGAACATGGCATGCTCACATACTGAAATAAGGCAAAGATTGCTTTGCCTTGAGTACAATCAGGGAGAATGCAAAAAATGACCCTGAGTGAAAAGGTACAGCTCAGATGTAATTCAGAAAAACACTTAAATGTGAGATTATGAATGCTCAAGTCCATACATATTCTGAGCTTTTTCATTTCCTGCTTTCACAGGTTAGCTGTGTACCTTGCAAATTTCTACCAAAGGTTCAATCACACTCAGAATCTTCTAAAAAGAAACTGGAAATGGATTTTCAAAGGAGATTGAAGTCTCAAATTTCAGAGATAAAGGTACCTATAGAGAGAGGATACTATTTTTGAGAATCGTTCCTTTTCCAGCCTCATTTTACAAGCTTTTCAGAAACTATGTCAATGTAAAATGCAGAAGTTTTCCTTAGTACCAAATTTACCTGGAAGGAAGAGAACCTATTGTTAGCATTGAATTTGCTTTCTTAAAATCTTAGAAGCCTCTAAAAATTGGTAAAATGCAGGAGTTAATGAAAAAGTAATTTAAATTATGTTTGAAAAAAAGAGAGAGAGAATTTGGCAAGCTGAGAGTGAGTGGGTTATTCTATTCTATTCTATTCTATTCTATTCTATTCTATTCTATTCTATTCTATTCTATTCTGGACTCCTAGTTTTTCTTCAAGCTGGATTGCATGGACAATTTTCTAATGCTAAATTCAAAGTTCAGGTGGGAAATGCTTTGACAGAGAGAAACATATTTCTGAAAGCAGCCCAGCGCTTACATGGATTGATTCTGTTTCAGACTTGCACAGAAAAGCGAGCCTTGATTCTAAGCACTACTACAGCAAGTGCTCTGAATTTCTGCGTGAAATCCTCCCAACATTCTAATTTTGGTTTCTCTCACAGAGTCCACCCACTGATAGTGTCCTCTGACTGAACTTTTGTTTGCTATATTGCTGATTCTTCAGGAGGATCACAAAGACATTAACTATGAAGACTTTTGTATGCTATTCAGCAGTATCACATCTCTACTACTTTTTAGAGAGAGCAGATCTATTGATAAATATTCACCTTATATCATCAATTCATTCCAATAAAGTCTATAGCTGTTAATGGCTGATTATATATTTTTAAGCAGTTTTTCAGCCCAGAAATACTGGATAAATATGGGCTAGAATTTCCAAACAGATATTGAGGTTTATAAACAGAAAAAAAACCTTGATCATCTGTCCACAACTAGCAAATAAACTCTGATCCAGACTTTTAAAAGACATGTAAATTATTAGCTGCTGGTGAGATTGCTGTGAGAATACACAAAATGTATCACAGAAAAACCTGCAGAGCGTCTTCACAGTGTTGGTCCAAAATAACATTCCATAATTGCTATATTTTAAACTTTGTGGGATATTAACACAGTGTAGAGGTGTGACTTTAAATTGGTGTTTTCAAGTGCCTGTGATGTAGGTTAGGGGTTTTAAGCAAACAGCAAGTATTAAGTCTAAAATTACATTAATTTATTTGCTGCAATAAAATCAGATAGATTAGTTATTGCTCAAACTGATCCATTACACAAAAAACCCAGCCTTTATTTTAAACATTAAAAAAAAGACAAAAATCTGAGAGAAGTGCTCATGCTCTTCTACTCCATTACTGTTGGCAAGACTCAATGAGAAATGCAAGATATGTATAAAGACTAATTTTGCCTCATTAAATGACAACACCAGCGGTTCCTCTTCATCTCTTTAATTCATTTCTTACAGTTTTTCTTGTCACATCCACTTGTTTTATGGCTTACTAACTTCCAAGTTACGGTCGTAATTTATGGTCAAAATTGAGTGGTAGCAAATCACAGAATATTTTCATTGATTACCCTAAATTGTCTAATCTCCTGTATGTTTTTAGGACTTGATTGGGTGGTATTTACTGATTGCCTTCATCTAATTTAAAAATCAATCAATAGCAACAATGAGATGCAGTGGATAAATCGAGTCTAATGCAGCATAACTGCAGCAAATATCCATCAAAGGCTCATTCTCAATCAAATTCGTGGGAAGTTTTAATACATAACCCAAAATGTCTAAAAGCCTTACTTCTAGAGCGCATCATTTTAAAACTGCGCTCTGCAATGTGTCGCCTTATTGCTCTTGCATTGTCTATTTAAAGCAGTTTTCCACTGCTAAAATGAACATATTTCAGTACTATAAAACTGTAACAAACAAGAAAAAAAATGTCATCAGCTTTGGTTTAAAGGCACTTTGTTCCATCTTACTCAATATTATCTGTATATAATAATGGGAATTAACATCAGCTTTTCTTATAAACTGCACGCATTTTCTCTGAGATAAACATTCTAATAAGTGTCTTGATAGGAAATGTGTTTTGTACATTGAGAAATCAATTCATTAAAGTTGTTCCTTACTTTGTTCTTTTTATAAAGCATTGTTTATTTCCCAAAGTTTTGGATAGCAAATGTGAAATAAACTGTTTGGAAGGCAGTATTCTTATTTCTTGACAGTATCGGGGCAAAGATTTATCAGGCAGCAAAGGACAGAGAGCAAATGCAAACACTTTTCTTTTCCAGGTGTCAGCAGTACAAATGTAAAATGCTTATTTGTAATTTGTCATGAGAAAGTATGATACAAAAACACCCAAACATTTAATTTTTTAACTAGATGTGGACCTCCAGGTTAACTCAAAGCAGTCTTTCTACAGGCAGAGAGAGATAAACAGCTATGCTCAGGTCAGAATTATGCTGTCATTTACAGCTGGATGAGGAGTTATCTTGGAAAAAACATTTAAAACTGACCTCTGTTCTTGAAGGAATTATAATCTACACACAGAAACAGGCATTTAGTACAAAAATTTACTCAGTGAATATTCAACATAGATATCTGAGGAGATTCAGGTTTTACATCTTGTCAACAGGAAACACAGGATACCCTATACACTTGGGCATGAGAAGGTTCTGGCTCATGCCTCCATGTGTTAATACATCACCAATAAAGGAGAGCAAGCTGAAGGGTTTGGGCTTTTCTACAAATTTGTTTTTATTTGATTTTAATTTAAGTCAAGGATGTCTATTAGTAGACAGACACTCTACTTTTTTTTTTTTTTTTTGGGGGGGGGGGCTATATTTAAATTCAAGCACATGAAATAATCAGTACAACCAGGGAACAAAGTCTGAAGCATTATGCAAAAGGACAGAATGAATTTCAGCAAAGACACTCATTAAGCAGAACTTTGAAAGGGAAGAGCACATATCCTTCCTAATTATTGGAAAAGGACAAGAGACTGACCAGAACCTAAATGTTGAAGCTGCACACATCAAGACCTGCTTTGTGTTAAATTTATAGCTGACTGGTCTCTGAGACAGGTATTAACACCTGTGATTCTTAATGTAAGAGGAAAACACAGAGAACATTTACCATCAAGCTATCAGTCTTATTTTCTTCTATGGCTTAAACATGTCTCATATTGTAAGGATTGATCTTATCAATGTTATTTTCATTGCTTTCTACAGTTACGATTTTGCCTGGGATTAGAAGAAGAATGGGACAGTGCTGAGGTACTAAATGGGAGCTTTCCTTTCAAGTCTATTACACTTTCTGACCAAAAGAAGCAAGGGCAATGCATCTTATGAAGTGTTTTTCTCTTTTGAGAAAACAAGGTCCAAGAGCTTTGGATGGTTCTGAATTCACTCTGATGCAAATTCTATGTTCCGTTGCTTATCAAAAGGAAGTACAAGTTACATGGCTCCTACGACCAGAACTGCAGATATGTACCAGGCTGGGCAAACAACACCTACCACTCCAGAAAATGACTCCGCTGTTCTTTGTTACTAAACACTCTTGAAAAATCTCAGGTCCAAGCAACAGATCAGAGCACACATTACAAACATAAAATAGAAGCACCAAAGAGAACCCTACTAGCAGTCCGCTGTTTATTAAAATTCTGACATTCTGAGATATCTTCTTGCCAAGGGCCCTCTTACAATGACATCTGTACACTTGTCATTACAGTGCAGTTCACATTACTTACATAAACATGCCACAGGGAAACCATGACTGATATAATTTTTATACAATTGAAAGGTAGCCATTGTGATCATTAAAACAAACCTGAGAGAGCCTTCTTGATGATGGAAAAGATTCAGTTACTTCTTCCTTCTTTGTGGGTCATTAGTTAAAAGGGGAAGGTAGGGGAGGAGGGAGAGGAGGCCATATACTGCAGGTGTTTTATCCTTTGTAAGGAGACTGCGCTGAGACAAATGATTCTAGCTGGCATTTTGTACACACCGGAGATTGCTTATCGATCCAGATCAGAATATTCAGGCTGGCCCCGGGGAAAAGGCAGAGTATTTTCTGAGGGAGTTAATAACCTGGCAGCTGAGCTGTCTTGTCCAATTCACTGAACCTAGGGCTCTAATCAGGCCCGAGTTTTTATTTTGAGAAATCTTGCCATATGTGTCTGCTAGCTGCCTTCCACTCTATTGGAGCAGTGACAGTGATTGAAATGACAGCCTATAGATAGAGCCTAATCAAATTGTTTATTATCAGCCTAAATCAATATGTATAGATTGTTGAAACATCACTGTCATGCCATGGAAAAGTCATACTAATACTACATGCTGTAGGTGTAATTCTAAAATGTATTTTTCCCTTCTAAATTACATCTGAGATTAACAGAGTAAAAGAAAGGAAATTATAATGGTGTATAAGACAGTGAAAAATACACATGTTTACACATTTCAATAAAATAGCAGTAAGGATTAATGTTAAAATGTCATGTCGTGCACTGCTTAAATATGTTATCATGTTCCCTGTACAGAAGAGAGGCAACAGCTATGAGAAAGGAGAAAGAGACTGAAAAGAGAAATGCTTTTCCTTTTGTATAGAAAAGGAAAACTCTGGAGAGGTCTGCATAAGCAAGTTCTGCAGCATGAATCAAATACCAACACACTAATAAAGCAAGTTTTGAGGCAGACTACTGTGAGGAAACATCCAGTAATGTGAATTCCTTTGCGACTACACAAGTATTCCTCTCAAAAGCCTTCAAAATAGCTTGCACCATGAAGTCTTAATGATTTGATACGGAGGCTAGCAGGGCAAACCACTTGCATTTTGAATTTAGGAAACAGAAACTAATTGCAAGCATCTAAAATTTAACCCAAGAATTGGTTTAATAAAATCCCCTGTATCTTCTGGAGACCCTTGGGTACTCTGCTCAGAAAAGAGATGCAGTGAATCAGAATCTATGGTCTTGATAAACATCTCAAGAAGAATTGTTGAAGCACTAAAAGGTGAGATGAAGAAGTGCTATTCCTGAGGACGTGGCACTGATGGAAGTCTCTCAAATTTGGGAAAGGACCAGCAATCTTTTTGGCCCTGTGAAGCTCACCTGAGCAGTATATATGTGGAACTCTTTTTTAGGGTAATTAACCTGAAACTGGAGTCCTTGTGGCTGAGCAAGAGTCAGCTGTGTAGATTTTAACTTCTGAAGTAGGTCTACCGTCAGAATTTTGCATTACCTAGTATGTCCTGAGGAATAATGTATTACCTTCCTCTTCAAAAATACATTTTTCAAAATTATTTTCAAGTACTCTGACAAGGTTAAGGGACCATAACCTTAAATGATACTTTTCACCCTGAAGAATAGTGGAAAGTAACCTTTAAGTTGATTGATCTTTGCAATGCAATACATTCCTGTTTGAATCTAGAATCACAGAAGCATTTTGGTTGGATAGGTGTCAAGTCCTACCTTTGATGATGGCCATAAAACCAGGTCTCAAAGCACCATGTCCACACATTTTTTTAAACACCTCCAGGGATGGCAACTCCACCACTTCTCTGGGCAGGTCTGTTCCAATGCCTGACCACTCTTTCAGTAAAGACATTTGTTCTAATCAACCTAAACTTGCCCTGGTGCAACTTGAGACAATTTCCTCTCATTTGGTACTAGGAAGAAGACACCAACACCCACCTCACTGCAACCTCCTGTGCAGGCAACCGTAAAAAGCAATGAGGTTTCCCCTCATTCTCCTCTTCAGACTAAATAACCCCAGTTCCCCCAGCTGCTCCTCATATGATTTGTTCTCCGGACCCTTCACCAGCTTCATTGTCCTTCTCCGGACCTGCTCCAGCACCAAAACCTCCTACTTGTAATGAGGGGTCCAAAACTGAATACAGTATTTAAGGTGCAGCCTCACCAGTGCAGACCTCACTCAGGTATAAGGGCACGATTACTTCCCTACTCCTGCTGGATACACTACTCCTGATACAGCATTTGTAGAACAATATCCTGACTGGAAGCCAGATTCATTTCCAGCCGGGCTTTGGCAATTCCAATTTTCTCCCTGCAATACCATTTTCACTGTGTGATTACTGGATTGAGTCAAATGTGCAAGAACTTTCACCATCATGGCATATGTATTAATAAAAATACCATTGCCTTGTAGGTACTGATTTAAGGTGGTATGTTTTCCCTTGGATAAAATGTACTGTGTGTATCTTTATTACTTTTATTATCTTTGGCTGACTGATTCTAGGAATTTTCCTATTACATTCAAAATAAGAATCTATTCATTGCTGTTTTAAGAAATAGAGGTACTTACTCAGAATTATACTTTAGCATATACATCTCTTTAAGTACATGCTGAAGTCCCTCCCAAGTCAGGAAAGAGGTTAACTAGGTGCATATCCTTAAGTTCTAAATTATTTCAGTGGGGCCTTCCCTTGTCTTGAGTTTTGGACATACTTGCAGCATTCTCATGGCTAAGCTTACAGTTATGACTACAGGTGGCTGAGCGTGGCCCACAGCTGGCACAAACCCAAAATTTAACATTACTTTAAAGTGTTTTGATTAAAATCCAGTAAAGCACTTAAGTCTACACACGGTGCTGATTTAACTGTCTCAGTTTATATTGCACACTAGTGCAATTTCCTAGCATGGATACAGTTCTGCTAGTATTTATCTTGGCATAACTTTGCAAGACACATTTACAGAAATGAATGACACTGAAAGTCATGGAAGGATAGGGCAAACCTGCAAGAGATAATGCCAAAATTGAATACTGAAAAGGCTACAGCTCATGGGCAACAGAAAGGGGAAATACCAACTACAGGAAAATATTCTGTTAGTTTTCTTCAAGAGCACAATGATGCATTATGGAAATTTTGAATTCATGTACTCTCTTCCCCAAGGGCCTACTTTGTTCTCTAAAGATGAAACACCTCCTTGGTGATGTATTTTATTTACACAGTAAGAACAGCATCGCTAGATCCTCTGCCCTGCAATGAGTTAAGCCCCCCCCAAATCTTATGACTTTCAGCACAGTGGCTCAGCTGTTACTGGAATAGATGATAAGTTTTGCAATCACATAGTGGTGTGCTTCATGATCAGCAGTGATGTCATTAACTAAATCCAGTTAACATCACAGCAAAGCATTACTTATGCTCAGGCTCAGAAACTTTGCAACCTAAATATCACAACCAATAAATTACTATTCTGATTAGAAGAGAAAACATAGTATAGTATAGCCCCATGCCCCATAAAATATCTACACACAATACTACGTTACTTCAGATGCATAAATAATTGATACACGATATAAATCAAAGCTGCAAAGTATGCTTCAGTCCTCATTAGATTTAATAGTTCCGTACCAAGATGCCAAGTACCTCAATGAAAACTCTAGCCAATTTTAGGTTCTTCAAAAATATAGTATTGAAACAGAGAAACACAGAAAAGTGCAATATTAGAAAGTTCCAGATTCAACCTACACTTCAGCAGCACAAAGAGAGATCAAGAACTGTGATGGTGAACTTCTAGAAGAAAGAGTTTAAGGAGTGGTATCTGTTCCAGTAGTGTTGGCCATGCTGCTAAACTGAATTGCAGTACCTAGTCTCCATCAACTAGGAAAAAAAATCTGCTGTGCTGCTTGCAGATTTTGCTGGAACCATCCTACATTCCCAGTCTCTGTGTGGAGTTATGCATAGAAGAGATGATATATGTTCTCTTCAAACGTCCAGATATGCTTCTGGACAGCTAATTCTTTCTGCTTTAACACAAGACAAAGTGACAGTGACCATATGCTGATCTAACATGTTAAAATAGATCTTTAGAAGTGTAAATTAGTTCCTAAATTAGTATCAGTATATTTTTATTTTTTACTGGAAGAGGGTGAGCACAACTTGGAAAAGAGATGTGGGGAAAAAGAACAAAACAAGAAAAAAGAGGGAGGATATGGAAAGAGGGGGAAAAAATAGGGGGAAAACAAAAAAAAAGAGACTTCTGAAATACTTTGTGAAGCTTACCTTGATAATCACTAAGGAGAAAATCAGGGATTTTATTTGTAGAGAGAAAATTGCCTAAATCATCTGGAAAAACTCATTGACCCAGTCAGATTGTGTGAAGCTTGCGATTAAATAGAGCCCTGGGCTCTCCTGCCTTATGCACTTGTGCATCTTGCTGCGAATACATAGCTCAACAGAAACAAAAAAAAACCATTTTATTCCAATAAAACACTGCAATACAATGGTTTTTGCATGGGCATATGTTACTCCTCTTTAGATGCCTTGGAAACATTACATTCAAAGTTTGTTAGATGTAAATTCATAGACATTACTTGCAAAGAATTTCATACTTTCATGACTCAATTATTTTAAGTAAAACAACAAGTTCATCAATTCTACATCATATAAAATAATCAAACAAGAAAAAGTAAAGTAATTAAAACTGAGCAGTGAGACTGATGAGTTCACAGGTAGAGAAAACTTCCTGCAATACATATTCAGGAGCCTGAATAATTAGGTATATTTGCAGAAAGATTGTGAATGTGCCATTCATAGTGTATCTATGAGATCAAATAATGTACATTGCTCTTGTGCTTCACTCTGGACAACTACAAAAAGTTAGGAAGGAAAGATGGTCCTGTGATTTAGAGCATGGGTCAGGAGATAGGAAGAATCTTGAGGTTTTTAACTACCTATGTAGCTCTAGGCAAATGACTTGACTTCCCATCTGCAAACCAGATTTTGTATGCTTACGTGAGCTAGGAGGATGTGGATGCTAAGAATGCTCAGATGGAGGGCACAGAAACAGGTAATAGTATCATTTCAGATGTGTAACTACAGAACTTACCACACCACAAGTGTTCCATATAATCAAAGCTACAGCATACCTCAACCTCTGTCTCTACCCTCATAAAGATGTGTGTTTGCAAAAGGCCTGCATAAGCTTCTTTGCCATTACTAGGCAGAAACTTGTATTTCTAGATTGTTAGAAATTCTTAGATGCTTTCATCTGTGGAAGCCCAACGAAGCCCATAATCAAGTCTGCCAAGTGCAGACTATTGTCAATGCTAGTCAGGATCTTTAAGAATAAATTACTCTTTCTGAATACTCCTAGATCAGTTTCAAACGCTGTCATTTGAACTCATACTAGCATAACTTCCAAAGTAGAGAGATGAAACTAATAAAATCAATCAGATGAGCCTGGATTCCCCAAGTTATGATGCCTTGTTTCCTTTCAAATCCAGAATCTGGTTTAGGTTTGGCAACACATGATTTTTGGATTAGCCAGAATATTTCCAAATAAGCACTTAAGTAATCAAGGTATTACTTCCATGAGTGAGACTTAATGAGCCCATAGCAACTCTCAGATCAGTAGTATATAACTACAGATTATTTGCACCTCTGGAAGACTGCAGGAAAAGTACCATGTAAGTAAATATTCTAAACAAAAGCTAGTTTTTACTGTTTACCCAGCACCACAATTAGGAATTATCTTCACTTTCTGCATTCTGACTAAGAATGAGCTTAGCTCAGTTCTCCTTTGGAACAAATGTGCTAAGTGACACAGAGCCAATGAGTAGCAGCAGATGATTGTGGTAACAGAAGTGAAAGAACATGGTGAAGGTCTTATATTGATTCACTTTGCAAATCCTTTCAGATTTTGTTTTCTTAAGACTAAGAGGACACATCTAGAGAGACTGACATACAACAGTTGAACCATTTTGGGTAGTTTTTGTTGAAATTCTTTGTCACAGACACAGGCAATAATGGTATTAACACTGTGAGATTAGCTCTAACATTGAGTATATATGGAAGTGTGTGTACTAACCTTATCTAGTGAATGAAACCCTACAAAGGAAGAAAGAAACAAAAAAACAAACCAAATAAACACAAGGAAAAAGTCACCTTGTCTGTCTGGATAACGTTGTCATCAATTAGTGTGACATAACAACTGAATGGAAGGAAAACATACAGAACATCAGCTTGAACCCAAAACACTGATGAGGCAACCCATTTAAAGTAATCTAATTCTTTGTTGTTCCTCCTCCCTCAGGCTTTGCTTTCCTGCAACGATTGCAACTGTTTTCAGATGGAGATGTAACCATCTCTGCTCTCACTCTGAACTGATGATTAAAACTTGAAAGTTTAAAAATATTTTGCCACCTAAAGCACAGTGATCAAAGCCACTTACTCCAAAACATGCCTTCTATCAGAGGTTTACAGTGAAAAGATCCTTACCGGAACGCATGTGGATTTGACTGGAACTTTCTCTCAGACCCCCTGAGGAGTCATTGTGTGGGTGGAAGATCAATTTTACATTTACCCTCTAGTTTCTCTGAAACCATCAGTGAGCCTGTGAAACGAGGAGCACGCCACAGAATTAGAACATTATTCATTGCCAACTTTCTATTCCTCTACACTTGTTTGAAAAGAACAAAGCACATGCCATACTGACGCTACTTCAGACAGCTAACACAATGAGCTCTCAAGAGTTTTCATCAGTCTTCAACTTAAGTAATATTAGGTAGTTTATAACATGGTAGCTCTTAAGGAGCACATAATCTTGGAGTACTTAGTATACACCACTAGCAGTGAAAATCATAGTAGGACAGTTGTTTCTTCAGCTGAAGACTTTTCTCCTTAGGCTGAAACCCAGCCAAGTTCCAATCCCATAAATTAAGCCTTCATTCTTCACAGAAAGTTGTATTTCTGTAACAAGTACATTAACAAGAGTGACTTTTCCCTCCAGGCTCTCATTGTTAGATTACTCTTTATAGTACATTTGTCACAGAATTTCTTTTTTAATTTTTTTTTAAAAAGTAAAAGTTCTGAAAGATAATATCAGCCTGACAGATCCAGGAGAATGGCACATTTAGGGGAAAAAGTAGTGGTCTGAAAAGAGGAAAGTGAAAACTGAAAAGTGAAGAACTCTTTAAGGCCTCCTAGTTCATAGAATCTTTTTCTGCTTGAACTACACAGGTCATTAATATCAAGTATTGCTTCTGTATCTCTTTGAAGAATTTCAGTGTTAGACAGGTTCAACTATGAGAAAGTTGATGATTTTGTCTTTCAAATAGCTCAGTCACTGAGTCAGTGCTGCTCCCAAGGGTGTAGTGCAACATCCTGGGACCCACTACAGATAGGACAGAAAGGTGGAATGTTTCCCAGTCCCTGGCCATAGCCACGTCCTAGATGGTGAGGCAGTGCTGGGACTGCTGCAGGGTTTTCTGAATATTAAGGTATTGTTTCTATCTCACAATTCAGGAATCAGACAATGAAACTCATACCACTGTGAAGAAAATTTTGGCCAAAGGTCAGGAATGCATCTAGTCAGAATATTGTAAAAGGAACTTAAAGTATACATCTTCATGTGAAAATGAAAAATCCTATTTCTAGCCAAGTGCTATGCGTAGAAAACACATGACAGAGATGTGCCTCAGCTAATACTATATGAACTTTTCAAAGTGTCTTGTAGTACATTCATGTTTGTGGTTTCCAGTTGCACAGCTAAGGAAGTATTCACTGTACAAACATAATGGCATCAATTTTATCAGAGACTGCCACCAGAATATCCATTACATCTCTTATCAAGCCATTCATAGCTATGGATTCAAAAGGCTGAACTACTCCACAATAATTATTTGCTGTTGGATTTTCTTTACCATCATTTGTTTATTTAGTTATGTAAGGTTTACCTTACCAGGTAAATTAAAAACAGTTACCTGCTTTCTACAAGAATTGTTTACACGTCACAGGAAGTACCAAAATCACATCAGGTTTCTAAGAATGTTCAGTCCCATGGCAGTTACCACATTCACTAACACAGTGGTTTCCCTAACACACAGCTTTCCAGTCTTTATCTTCACTGTTGATGCCAAGCTGCACAGCTTGGCAGGTCACACCCTGTCTATGGCAAGTGTAGGAATCATCCTGTCTCCTGACACTGTATGGTGCACATATTCCATACTTCCAGTCTAGAAGCCACTAGGTGACACAGCGTAAGGTATTTTCTGGACTGTGAAGCTCTGTCACGTTATTTTATTTCCCTGTGAGCTGTTGTCTGGTGTTGCAACTTACAATGTGTCTAGTAGTTTTTGGTCACCCAGTCATGTTTTTAACTGAAAGTCAGATTTTGCAAAACTCAAAACCTTCTGAACTTTTACCTTTTTTTTGATGTTTGCTAACTAAATAGGGAGGGTTATTATAGAGTACATGTCCCATGTCACCATGAGAAAAATCAATTTTCCTGGGTTCTTAGAAATGCATAACTACTTTGGGGAGAATAACAGCAACAGTCACTGCAAACTCTATGTTTTTTGAAAGGACTCATGATAGAGGAAAAAAAGTTTGTAAAAGTCCATCTAATGCTAACATACCTTCAGAAAACAATAATGCACATTCTTAACTAAGCTTTGATAAAGATTTACTTTGCAGTACTCCCTATCACAATGCACACTTTCACACCAGGATTCTTAAGGAAAAAAAAAAAAAACACCCAAAAAAGTTAAAAATGAAACTGCCAAAGGAAGGTTATTTATGTTCAAACTGTACTGGAGAAATTAGTCAAGGGCAATTCATGCATGTGAAAATATGATTTCTAAGACTGCCAAGGTCGATAAGACCTTAGGGAGTAAACGCTAGCCAAAAAAATCAAAGATGCCTAGAGGCAGTTTTGAAGATGAGTGGCAAGGCTTTAATAGTTTCAAAAAGCCTGCTAATAATCCAAACAAATAAGCAACAAAAGAAGAGCAAATAACTTGTTTGTAAAAGGAATAAACCACTGTTGGATGTCTTTCTCCATGGTTTGCCTAAGTCCAAAATTATATGCTTCACTCCTACATTTCTGTCCCACGATTTCTGACATTACACCCAGTTAAACCAGAGAAAACAGTGGCACTTAATCAGGCTGTTTAAGGACAGTTCATATGGTTCATGAGGTTTTTTGCTTGACTGCCTGAGCCTGTCCTACTATTTTCCTTGTGATAAGGTTCCATCCCACACTTACGGTAGGATTATATTTCACAGAAGCAAGTGACTAATTCTGTTGCCAACCTGAAAAACTAATAAAGACAGCATCCGTCTAAATGAATCAAAACAGGCTGTAAAACTATTTTAATATAAAGAGAACTTCTGCACCTTGTTGGAGCATTTCATCTTTTCCCAAGATGTCTAAATGGAAAACAATTTTACCTGAAAATGCATGCTAGATAATGGGGGTTTAATTATGTTCCCCCCATTTTTCCCCTGCTAGATGAACAAAAAGCAAACAGCTGCTTTTTTTCCTCCCTCCTGAAAATTGAAACGTGTCAATTTTAATTCCAAACCCCGAACTAAAAGAGTACTTCTGACTAGCTGGCTCCAGACACTGCTTTGTATGTCAGTGTTTGACAACTAAACACCCCTCAAGTTTCAGGTGGTATTTTCAAAATACTAGGTAAGTTAGTACATCTGCATTTCCAAGTATCCAAGGCTGCCATTTAACACGTCACCTGGAAAAATAATTTATTGGGCCCACACACGAGTACCATGTAACCTGCACTATGGTTTACAAGCTGGAATGATTTTGTTTTACAGGACAGTTATTTGGCCTAATTCTACTCGAAATTATGCCAGTGAAAAATTTGGAAGAAGTCCATTAAAGACAATAGCTCTATGAAATCAGGGTAAAAATAGACTCAGGCTCACCACAAAATTTCATCATAATTGATATTACAAATTAGACCAGTCTTCTGCTTTTCCAACTGGTAGCAAGTGCAACCAAGCATCAGATACTGCCTAATTCCAAGATAAAAGGTGCCTACATAAAGCCTTGGCTCTTCCACAAAGACCTTGTCTGATGTGACACACACCGTGCTGACATCACCGTATGCATGTATATCCCTAGCTCCCTGGCAGCACCTCATCATGAAAATGTAGAAGGAAAATGAGAAATTCAGAAAGGGATTTTTTCATTGTAATAATATTTATCTGCAAATCACTTAAGAATTATAGATTCCTTTTATTACTATCATAATCTACTTTGTCTTATATAATTTACGCTTACCTTTTCTTGTGAGTTCGAGGATTTCCACCACTTTAGATCAGTCAGGACTTTGTCTTATGTTTCCTGACAGGGCTCTTGTGCTATACCAAACTGCCTTTCCCCGAGTATGAACTTGTGCTGCTTTACAGTTTTTTAAAATTCAGAAGCTCCTTTCTGGGGACAGCAGTATAAATAAACTCAGGCTTCATGAAGTGGGTTTGCTTCTGAGGTGCTTTCAAAACTGATGGCTCAATTTGTGGTCTTTACTTCTCTGCAGTAGAACATTCTTGCAGGATTTACTGAGATGGAGGAAGACAGCTTGCATTTCAAGATGAAACAAAAAAAAAAAGGGGGGGGAAAAAAGGGCAAGTTATTATGTGATTAGAAAAATGACAAATATTATCCACTGCTCACAACCAGTTTTTATGATCTCCAAGCACTGAATAGTAAACACACAGTAAGTAGTACTCAGGTGCTCTACCTGATAGGAGTTTATTTTTTTATGTCAATCACTAACATAATGTATTTCTGTAATTTATTTATTGCAAGACTCAAGTCAGATGCACAAATAAAGAAGAGGACTATAAAAATACTGGTAAGTGAAATTTAAATCCAGTACATGGTGAATGTATTCTCTAAGAGTGTAAGCCAACAGGTGGGGTGTTTTTGTTTTCTTTTAGTTCTGAAAACAGTGACTTCAATATGTACTCAGATTGGAAGCTTGTGAACAGAACTAGATAATATATTGTGTTATTCATAATCTGTCCTGTACAAATTGAGCCCAGCATTAGGTCACTGCACAGGCCACTGTACAGATCTGAGCCACTGACAGTGGGAGGCAACAGAAAAGAAGTAAGATGCTGTATCAAGATAGTAACACGGGGATTTGATCTCCTGCTTAAGAAGTGAGCTAAGCTATTATTACTTTCTTGGGAAATTCGCACTCTAGAGTTAAGAAACATAGCCCAGCGACTCTTGTCCTCTCACTTCTATGGTTGGTGTTACACTAGGAAATCTTGCTCATTGATTGAGTTTTTAGATTGTCATCTGTTGCTAACCAACAGCTTCACGGAGCTCACATGTATATAAAACCCAGTATTTTCTCCCCACGTCCACTGCACAACTGCCTGACGTGAAAAAGTACATTTCCATTACAGCACACGTACAGGTTGATAGCTTTCAAATGATCCCATTTATGTTAGAACTGGTAAAGTGATATTCTATTATTTCATTGAAAATACACTGAGACATTTCACATTGTTTTTCATTTTCCTTCTGTTTCAATATTCTTTTAACTGTGATTTGTGCCATCTAACAACTAAAAGTTATCCAAAATAATCATTGCACATTACATCCATTATGTTAAAGATGTTCTGTGTTGATAAAATGAGATTGTTTTATGAATAAAATGCATTGGGAAAATATAGCTGTCTCAACAGCAATTTTGTCAGTTAAAAATACAGCAATATAGCTTGAATTTCTACACCTCAGTGCATCTCATGAAGGAGTGAAATGCTTATTAGATGGTAGCACGCATTATTCTTCAAATCTTCTTTTATATGCCTATTTTAAGTATTTGATTATTGCCTGGCTAATAATAGGTGCTTCTTCAGTCAAAGAACAGACTAGAGAAGATAGTGAGAATTGTAGCATATAATTGTTCACTGACTGCCATTGAAAATGTTTAGCTACTACTGTATGACAATCTTACTCTGGTGTCTGCAGTCACTGTTTCATGTAACAGCAATTAAAGCTGTGGGAATCAGGAAAAACCCACCCAGAGAGCAATCCCACCCCATTAATATTTAAGTGCATAGAAGACTCCAGAGAACAGACAAGCCCACCTGGGGCCAGTGAAAAGAAATCACGTCAGTCACTGACTTATCGGGGGTGGGAGATGGGTGGTAAAAAGGCAGCTAACCTCCCAGTTCCATAACGCTGCCTGGGCACAGCTCATTCCCTGTGTTTCGTTCTGCATCTTCACCTTGGCCATAGTAACCACACAGAGACGCATTTTGGCTGCCTAACTTTGAACATGCACCGAACTGCATCCAAATTGAAATTGGAAGGGGACAACGAGGCTGCTAGCCAAAAACTATTTCTGAGGCAGATATTAAGCGCATGGCGGTTTGGCAAAGCAGAGCACTGAGGGGATTCTGGGCCAAACACAAGTGGATCAACATATTACAGACACAAATAGACTGTAAAAAAAATCTGAAAGCTGCCCTGTTGCCCAGAGAATAGTAAGATATGAAGGAAGTAAAGCAAGAAGTTACTCTTGGAACCTGAAGATTTTATGTTTCAGCATACTCAGAAATCATCTTCAAGGAAAAAAAATACACAGATAACTCCGTTTTTGAACTGAAAAGATAGGTGCCTCATCTCCTACAGTTCAAAGATTTGATTGGAGCTCCACATATGTAACACAAATAGGAAGCTTTTCAATGGCTCTTCTTCCTCTGTAGTGCAAATAAAAAGCTCAGAACTAGACTGGAAGCAACAGTAGTTGGTCTCAATGACATGGTATTGTGGGACAGAAGAAAATGTCTTTACTTTTATGAGTGCCAACTCACAGACTTGCCATGCACATTCAAGAAGATGCTAATTTTCTGAACAACTACAGTTGCTTAAGACATCCTGCTCCGTTTTTTCTTACCTGCAATCAAAATGCTCACAAATTACTGTGGGCAATTTTGCAATAAGCCAATTGTGTTATCCAACCCTTTAACACTTAGAGAAGCCTTTTAATCCAGCAACAATGTAATGGGGAAGGTGCCAACTGACCCAAACAGGCTCTGGAATGATTTATTCATCCTAGGCTTCTAAGCCCCCTTTCCTCTGTATTAATGCTAAGATTAATGTGTCCCATCAATGTGCTGCCAACAGGAACTTTAATAAAAGCCAGAGCAACTAGTTGGCTCAGCTTTCCTTCTAGGTTAGGACATCATAAAAACAGTAGCCTACAAAGGCTTTTCTTTCAATTTAGTTATTACTAAAGAATATCTGTGCCTAAAATCATGCATTAGACAATTTTTTAGAGAAAAATGTAACATATTTGCATAGTTCCAAAAGGTACATATGCATCTTAAAACTTTTTTAAAACTTATAGTAGATAGGTGCATTTTAATGTTAAAAAAACCCACAATATATACTACACTAAGGAACTTGTTTCTATAAGTGCAATCAAACTTTGGTCCTGTTTGTCCACATTTATTGGATAGACAGTACAAGTGTAACGTAGTGATGATCTCAGAAGGGTCAATATTTGGCCTTTATTTCACATATGTTATTAAAGTCCTCAACTGCTAATTAATCACAACCAGCTGAGCTAGATTTTGCCCAAGGTGCCCCTGTGTGTAAGAACTCCACACCCTAGAAAGTCTCCAGTTTCAAAATTCTGACCATCAAAGTTTGTCTAGAAAAGTGTGAAGAGCACACCTAATGTTTGAAAATACAACACACCAAAAATATCCAGCCAAAGACTCTGTGCCCTGTTTTGCTGAGACAGCTTAGTGACATTCTAACAAACTGCAGCATGACAAAATCACCTAAATGTGTGGAAGCATATTGCAGACTGTATATTGTATATTTGAATGCATAAATGCATCCATTTGGCATGCAACTGCAAAGCTTCCTAAGCCATTTACGAGTAACCTTTTAAACTCATTCCCAATCACATTACTATATTACAAAATGTACCCGCTTCTACCTCAGTAATTTTTAAAAGTTCTCTTTATTTCGGTCACCAACCTTCCTGTTTTCTTTTGTGGAAAAAGTATATATGCATTCTCACATACTTCTCTTTTCTTTCTCCCCAACCCCTGTACCAATTGTTCACCTAGATCAGGCAGAGAAATTGCAGAATTGTTGGGTGGTGGTGATGGGTGAGTGGAGCAGAAACTCCATTTCCCATTAAAAGGCAGAGGTCGCTCAACTGAAAGAACAGAAAGGCCTTTTATTCCTATAAAGAAAAGAAGAGGAAAAAGCTCTACACAGTGAAGATGAAAAATATTGTATTCGAATCCTGGGAAGAACTTGTTCTTCCTACACTGGAGAATAGACTATTCACAGCACAATTCGAGTAGCCTTTAGCTTTTCAAATATCTGCAACTGGCTGAAAGGATAATGTGCATCTGCTTATATTTCTTTTTAGAAATTATGTTATGATCAAGGTATGTATGTCAGACTAAGTCATTTCATGTCATTTCGTTCAAATAAGGAAGTTAGTTTTTTAATAATGTCAGGAACTTAGATTTGAAATCACCTTTTTGGCTGTTAGGGCAAAGATAATATACCAGAGGCTTTGGTTTGTTGCCTCAGATTGTTAATGATTAGTTGCATATTCAAAAGTATGCAAGTAAAAGTAGTACTTTCAGCTGGCAAGAAAAATACCCCTGGGAACACAACTTGCATCTAAAGATCTAAATGGGTACATGGAAACATTCTGACCAAATTCAGAATGATGTTGTATCCAGTGAACCCCACTTTTTTGTTTTCTGAAATATCCTATTTTACTTCCATACCATCATCACGTCTCCATTTTACTATCATTGTTGGTTTTCACTCATTTGCACTTTCTATCTCATGCTGCCTTTGAATAGTGATTGATGACAATTTGTCCCAGTTGAACACCCCAGATTTTCAGGAAGTCTGATCCAAAGGTACAAAATGAGCCAAAATAAATTGACACTGTAAAACCCTTTAAGTACGCAACAGTGCAGGCTGAGATGCCTTACAGTGTAAGCCTACTTGATCTTGAGAGCTGAGAGTGCAATGTGGTTGGCACCAACAGGATTATTTAATTTTGGACAGCAGATCATGCAGGCATCTGCCCAGGCTAAAGGGGAGCCCTACAATTATGTTTTTCTGCACTAGTTAAACCATCTCTAATTAATTATGATGGTTTCAGCTAAAACTTTCCAGATGAGTAGTTCAAGCTCAACTCAGCACTGCACAGTCATTGTGTTACTGAAATGGTCTGGTGTATTCACAGTCTTAACTTTTTGATTCAATGAAAATGCCAAAAATAGGCAGCATATGTTATCTCAGTCCAGAAGATTTATAAAACTCAGATATCTTGCAACAGTGTTGCTACTTTAGCAGGATAAAAATTCTTTTTCACCCCCTTCACTTTTACAAAATTCCCCCCCTAGCTGTGTCTTAAAAATGTCAAACATACTTTACTGTTTCCAAATAAACACATCATTCTTGGCAGAATTAGTAGATGAGAAAGGTAGGGGCACTGTTGTTACAGGAGTTCATATAAAAAGCAAATTTTAATGTTTCAAAATTTAAGACTTTCCTAAAGTTTTAAAATACATCCTCCCTGACTCCATCTCTGTTATTGTCAAAAGCATTATGAAGTGTCCCTTTGGAAAAGTAAATCTGATTAATTAGCATCAGTCTCCATTGTAGAATTCAACAGCTATATAAACAGCCATAGACTTTGCTTAACAAGTATTCTAATATTGTTTTCAGCATGGTTAAAATCTAAAATGATTTAATTGTTTAACCTTGTGTTTCGTGCATTGTTTGCAAAGTATGTCAAGTGGAAAGAATTTTTTACAAAGTTCCAGAATTATACTGCAACACACTTTTTCTTCAGAACTGCTCTAACAGCATACAAAAGCTGGACTGCTTTTAAGTAGCAGTTCTGCACATAAAGGGAAAGAAAGCAGAAAAACTGGAGATAACTCAAAACATGAAAGTGCCATGAAACTGCTTCCAATGCAGTCCTCTATTTCAATAGAAAGCTTGTGCAATTTCTGATATCAATGGGACTTAAAATGCTGCTTTCATAGTTCTCTAGCAAGAATATGATGATTTCAGCCTCTGCTCACAGGCAAAAACCTATCACTACATGGTAACAGGGCTTGGGTACTGACTCTGTTATGGTGGCTTAGCTTTTGTACAAGAGGTGAAGTACATGGGAGGCCAGGCCCACAGAAATCCTTACATCTCACAGAAATTACTGCTTTGAAGACAGTCCTGCTCCATATCCCTGCTGATCTTAGTTCAAAGACAAATAAAGCAGGTCTACAGCTCTCATCCAGAAACATGGTAACCTTTCAGGAAAGGGATTTACATCACCAGCTTCTCCTGTGCCAGCTGACTATGAGCCAATGAGGAGGAGCTTGTACTGCCTCAACTGCACCAGCTTAATGCTGGAACTGGAAAGGCTTCAGTTTTTAGCTCTGGCAATCTAACACCTTCCCTTAATGTTTGCTTCATACAATCAACTTTTCAGTCTGCACAAATTCATCTAACACATAGTTCAATTAAAAATTAAGAGAGCAAAAATACTTGCATGTAAGTAGTTCCATAATAATATACACAGACATTCTTCAACTGTGAACTGTAAGTGTAAATATAAATCACAAAAGAAAAAAGGCAAACTATGTTTACTTGCTTGTAACAAAAAGCAGAACTCACCAGAGCAACCATAAATAATGTGGCCATCTTTAATCTGGCCTCCAATATCTGACCAGCCTTGATTTATCCACAGACAAAACCCAAGCATCTCTAATTTGCTAACCAATCACTGCAATTCTTTTCTTACCAACCAATAATTCTGCCATCTCTAATTTACCAATAAATAATTCTGCACTCTCAAATTTACTAACCGATAATGTGACCAATTTGCTGACCAATGATTGTGTCAACTGGTAATAGTGCCCCTAGCAAACAGTAATTTGCCAAGCAATATTTGGACCTTTTCCCCTCCTAGCAATAAAGAACTTTAGTGGTCTTTGATTCAGTATCTACTACATTGCTCTGAAACTGCTTAACGTGGATAGTAAGGGTTTTTTACAAAGTATTTGCTTTCCGTGGGAATATTTGTTTATATTGACTGGTTAGAAATTGCACAGATCTCTCTTAAATGTCTGTGAACCAGAATATTATTTTCTCTTTGAGCAATTTGAAGGAAGCCCATTTTTTCTGTTAGCAGTTTTCCTCTGCATATTGCTAACTCCTCTGTTAGTACTATTGTCATCATGCTGGGATTTGGCGACAAATGCACTGTGCTGGACAGTGTGCATTGGTAAAGCAATGACACTGCTAGCCAGCTCTGTCACCCTGCTGCCCTTACCACCCAAGTTGATCCTTTCTGGGCAGAGATTTGAGCAGAAAGAGTTCATATATAAAGACATGTGACTGATTTGGGTTTTTTTTCTAAATTCTATGTCCCTTGGCTTTAGTGAAAAACAGGTCTTAAGTTATTGGTTTCTTTAAACAATAATAGCAGCATTTTGAAGTTATGTAGTAACTTCTGCAATCAATTTTACCTCCAAGAATGTTACTAGTTTCGTGTAATTTTATTAGTTCATATTAAAGCCATTAACCAACATAACATTAGCTCAGTGAGCAACCACTTTAACACCCATTTTACAGGGGAAGTCTACAGAGAATAAGGTCATAGCAAGAGTGAAGCTCAGTGCTGAAATCAGTAAAGAACTTCCAAGCACCAAATGGCTTTCTCAGACAGCTACAGAAAATACATATTTGTCATATACAGATATTTTATCAATTGATTGTGACTGAAATCACTGTAAAATTATACAACAGAATATTTACAAAGAGAGAGACTGTGAATCAGGGACAGCTCTATGCAAAAGACAGCACCAGCTCAGCTAGCCGCCTGATACAGCTTACTGCATACTCCAGAAAATGATTCGAAGTAACATTAATTCCAAAAGAGAACAAAATTGTTGACATTTCTAACTTTTACAAGAAAAAAAAAAAAAAAGGCACTTGCATTTTAAATAAATATAAAAATAGAAACTGATTTTGTTAAAATTTCATCCTGGAAGTAATGGACTGGAAGCACATCCTAACACTGCAGTGCAGGCCCCCCGTTTCTTTTTCTTCCCATCTTGTGGAATAAGCACAGCCTAAGCAGCACTTACTGTTACTTACTCTTTTTTTTATCTTGAAGTCTCCTGGGATTCTTGGAAGAGGAGGAAGAAATGCCATTCTGGGTGGCTCTTCCTTTAGAGGTTGTGAATAGGGAAAGTTAGCCAAGAAGGAAAAGGAGTTGGCCAAGAAGGCAGGAATTTCCAGAAGGCCAGATTTTTGGTAAGTTTAATGTTCTCTTGGTGCTGCAGGGACAGGCATAAAACAACTGAAGCTGTACTAAAGCTTATTTCCTGAACCTAGTTATATGACAAAAGTAAATTACAAGAATTCCCTGAGTTTTAAGGAGAAATTACAGCTCTGATGCTAGCTTCAATAGTATTTCTGGTAAGAATTTCAAATAGCTGTAACTTTGGGGGGTTTCCACAAAAAAATATTTGATTTACAAGCTTGGGTCTGTTTTCAGTGACCAACATTTCATTTCACAATATTGGGAAGATTAACTTGAATAGAAAAAGAAGTGCTGTTTATATCTAGCAAGCATGAGAAGTAGGTGGGATGAGATAAAGGCACTAAGTATGTGTGTGCACATATCTCTTCCTCAAAAAAAATGCAGAAGAGGGTGGGAAAATGTCCTAAGTAGGATACGGAGATTGCTGAGGCCACAGTGTAGGAAATGACACAGTGAATGTGAGAGCAGAAATTTACAGAACTAGCAGAGAGACAAGACAGCCAGGCAAGAGTGTGACGGAAAACAGGAATATGTCTATACCATGAAAGATGAAACCTAAGTTTCTAGATGTGTGCAGCTGCCCATGTTTCTGTCTTCATCACTGGGCATGAAAAGAGAGAAAGAGAGAAATTTACCTGTTCAGGAGTTCCTAAATTTGTTTTACAGTATGCATGAGTACACACACAAGGTTACAGGGCATAGTGCAAAGAGAAGCAGCAAAGAAAAAAGCCACAAAAGCACATAAACAGATGCATACAGTATTCATATAATGTTTTACACTGAAGGGAGCATAAGGATTGATGCAGGTGGGAAGACAGTTTTGCCCTGTCTGGTTAAATTTTCTACATTAGAGTACTATTGATTTTCCCAAGTATATAGGATACTGTATATAACCCATTCTGCTACCCTTACACAGGTTAATTCTTTTATCCATTTCAAACCCGGCCAATCAATAACAGTGATCAGGTAGGTTGTGAAATTGCCTGGAAAACACATCCAGAAAGTAAACCCAATACAATGGCCTGTCTATGTGACTTAAAGCTTAGCACAGCATTGAAAATCGCTAATGGAACACTGTGCAGTTTGTTCATGCTACAAGCAGTCAAGAATCATGCATAATGTAATAGTGCATCTGCTAACAGCAGCTCACACAAGCTAATTTAATCTTATTTTAAACTAGACATAAGGAATTAATCTTTAAAGCTGCTTCGTGATTCTCTTTGGCCCTTAAAATATTAAGGGACTTTCCACCTCCCCATTTACAATACTGTAAAGGGATGCATTTCAGTTATCATCATGTATTTACACTTCATCTACATTAGCTGGAAAATGGATGCAACTCCATAATTTATCAGTCTTAAAAAGCATATTGCTGGCCCAGTCAAGAAGCTATGTTTTGTGCTGTCACATCTGAAACCAGTATTAAGTCTCAGGCTCTACTGTGGAAGCTAGAATCCCTAAATAATTAACATTTGAAAATAAATAAATTACCTTTTTTTCCCCCTTGTATTTATTTTGGCTGCATCAATTACATGAGACTGTGTCATAGCAATTTCTGTAGAACTTACCTTTATTATTATTATTGCTTTAATTACTTGTATTGCTGCAGTGCTATTGTATTTGATACTATGCTAACCCTGGAAAAAAAGTCTTCACTCCAAATAATCTATCACACAAGTATAAAAAAAGATGTGGACAGACTGAAGAGTGCTAAAGAAAAAAAACCTGAACTCAACATTGCTGAAAAAGGCAAGAAATAAAATGCTCACATATAGTAAACTTAGCTTTGGCAAGATTTCAAGCTGGGAGCTTGATCATGAAGTTCTGGACCTATAGCCAAAAGGAAACTTTAGTAGGGCTTTGAAATGGAGCAGTGAATTACCTTTGCAAATGTTCATGGCAAGCTCCTTCTAAGTATTAAAAAAATCTACAGAGGAAAAATGCTCACAGAAAAGGTAACCAGTGGAGACTGATCACTCAAAGTTTGTGAGGCATATGATGTCTTCATATTGAGAGGAGGATAATAGAGAATAGGAAAGGAAAGAGTGAACACAAAAACAAATATTTTACTGCTGGGAGGAGGGAAAGGAACAGTTAAAGTAAACAGGCTTTGCAAAAGGTTTCTGATCACGTGCAAGTGAGGAAACATATTTTAAGTAATGGTTAGCATGCAATAAGCAGCAGAAGATGACAAGAATCTGGAAAAGTTTTTGCTGCAGACAGAACAGGACAGATTCTCTGTCAGAAAGGGGTTTCCAACATAATCAACAAGACCAAGACATGGCACAGATATCAAATATTGGACTAAGGTTGATGGTGGCAGTGACAGAACCAGGGTGTTGGACACTGCAGTCAATAACAGATATGTTTAAAAGAAGTTAGGTTGTTTCAAATAGCTGTCAGCAGAGTTTGAAGTTGTACTTTAACGGTAGTATGTTGAAAATCCATGGAGAAACATTAGATGGTGACAGGCCAGTCACTATTACACTTCAAAGAAGGGGGAAGCAAATCTGTGAGGTTTCTCTCTAGGAATAGTTGCTGAGTTTGTATTTGTGGATTATCATCTCTGCATCTCACAGATAACATACAGAAAGAGCAAAGTGTGACCAGAGTACACACACCTGGAGATGAAGAGCTAGTGTAACCTCCATACACACTGCAGGGATGTTGGACTAGATGACCTTCAAATATCCCTTCAAATCCAAACTATTCTGATTCTATAAGGACTGAATCACTGGAATCAAACGGTGAAGCCTGAAATTCATTGAGAGAAGAACGTCATCATAAAGGAGTTCAACAAATTTACAGGAGAAGCAGAAAAGCAAAACAATGAGTAGAATTGCTAGAAAAGAGGCCAAGAACATTTTTAGATAGATAAAGTTGAATTGTGTTTGTATGGTGAAGGGCTAACTCTGTACATAACAAAGATACGTTCAGAATAATGACGAGTATACAAAGGACACCAGATGGGAATGAAGTTAGAGAAAACGGACTGAAAGAGGAACAAAACCACTGCCATGCACTGTAAGAGAGAAGGAAGATGTCTTCTGAGGAAAGAGAAAGCACACAGGACAAGTAAAAAGCTGTTTAATTTTTTTCTTGGGAAATATGAAGTCTGGCAGCATTTTGCATAGTGATCAAGTAGTAGTAACATAAAAGTGTCCTGTGCTGTTGGCATAGACTCTGAATGAAAGAGAGAACAACAAAACACACCTTATGAAAGCCATGTGCTTTCATTTCTGCTAAAATCTGATATTGATCTGTCAGCAAGCATGTTAGCAAGCAGCAAACATGACAGCACTTGCTTGTCCAGAATGAAGGGAAACACTGCGCTTTTGTGGAATATTAGACTTGTAGGAATAGCAGAATTAGGTCAGAGACAAACTTCCACAATTTTCAATTTAATTTTTAGATTTGTGCCAGCCTTCTAAAGGCAGCTGAAGCCCTCAGGTTTTATTCTGCATCCTCACAAACACAAATATTCCCCAGATCTTCTATAAAACTATAAGTCAAAGTCTTTTGAAGCCTGTTTAAGGCCACTTCAGAGGCTGGTGAACTGTTGCAGTTGGAGCATTCAGTAAGGACTGCTCATAAAATATTTTTGCTTAAGTTTTAAATATAAACAAGTCTCGTGAGATTTGAACCTAAGCATCTCTCATTCCAATTTAAAATGTTTGAGGGACAAGTAAGAAAAAGCAGAGTGTCTGACAATGACAGTCTTTAGAGAGGTAGGAACTAATAGTCAGAGAAAAAGTACTCTAAATCCATTCAGACTACTTCTTGTTAACATGCATTAATAATATTTCTTTAAACAGCTTCTGAATACTTGAACATGGCTATAACCTTAAAAATGCACAATCCAAAGATAGCCAAGTAGTCAGAGAGTAGTGGAAAAAGAATAACAATAATAAAATTATACAATTTATACATGTCAGATTGATTCATAATAAGCACAGCAGATCTTTAAGAGGGACTTAAATGTCAACAGAGTGTTGTGAGTGAACGAACAGAATAAACATGCATTATGTTGCAGAGTATGTGAAAAACTGCATGGAAAACAGAAATCAGGTTTGATTTAAGATTATGAACCCATAAATTCAGTTGTACTTCTTACATGTTAAGTCTGTCTCATACAGTACTTATTATTTTTGAAAGAAAAAAAAATAACTTCCTGTATAATCATTAGAATTTACTGGTTCATTGTATTTCCAGAAAATACTTATTTGACTCCATTCTCATTTATAATTCATTCTAAGCTCCTTTCTGTTTGTTTTAAATGTATCTTAGTAAATAATCCTGAGTGATAAAACCTCTTTATGTACACACATGCACACATAAAACATGCACATTCAAAAAATGCTTGTTGAGATTTTTCTCTCATCTATTTAATGTAATTTTAACACAAGCTATTCGATACAAACAAGCACTTGAAAATAACATTTAGCAGAATTCCCTTAAAAATTAGACTCGAGGCTGCGAGTGAGGCCTGAGCTGCAAAGCTTCCTTAGGGCCATAAAAAGAAAGTTTAAGTAAACAATACACTGTTTTTATTAAAAAAGGGGAAAAAAAAATGTCCAATGCCAAGCCCAGTCAAAATGCATTATTAGGGTGTCCAGGAAATTATAGCTTGTGTCCATTAGTCCTTTCAGGGTTAATATTGATGCAGATATTATTTCTATCCACGGTACCATTTATTTGAAATATTATGACTGGGAGTAGCTGCAGCAGTGAATCAAATCAATTGATAGAGCAGTTAGCCCCGCAGTCAAGGCTGCCTTTACACCGTGCAGCGAGCATGAAATATTATGGAGATTGTTCTTTAAAGTGATCACTTTATCATCATTTGTCTGCAGCCCAGGCTATTCCTTCCTGCCTCGCTTCCCTGTTGGGTTAGAGCTGTCATAACTCAATCAGCCGTATAATGCTGTTCATAGCACCTCTGTAGCAGGTATTGAACCTGTCAAGGGCCACTGAGGGAATTATACTTATCCATTTTGACAGCTAGCAACACCACTCTGATATTTATGTCAGTTTATATATGTATGATATGTATTTCTTAAATGTAATTAGAAGCCTGTTTGCGTGTGATATATCTGAATTGCCCAGAGCTGCCCATGATTAAGACATTGATTTCTAACCTTGTGCACTACTGGAGAAGGGAATATGACAAGCTCCATCACTCAGGGGTTGCAGCTAACCTCTTCTGTCTATATACATCATATGAAATTGTCACTATTGTTTATCTGTTCAGCAAAGTTGACTACAAAGCAATGGTTATTTTAGTTTGCTAAATAAACTAAAAGACTGTAAGCCAAACCCCCATCTCTCTTCCTCCAGAGCAGTTGTGTCTTGCAGCTGTGCTACTCAGACCAAGGTTGCAAAAGCAGACACACTCTGAAAGTAGAGCAGACATCACCATCATGTTTGTTGTATCACTCATTCTCACAGGCATCTAGTGCATATTTCTCAGATTTCCAAGTGACATTTTTGTAGATACCCTATACACCGAGCAGTAGAAAATACACTGTATTTCTGTTGAAATGGGGAAAAAAAACAAATATGAAGCAAAAGTTCCTCAAAACCCAATCACCTCTTTATGCATTTACATTGTTGTTGTTTTGAGACGAGAATTATTTATTACACAAAAAAATTACTCTGCGTCTCATCAGCTTCTTGACTTTTTTTTTGTTTTACTATCCTACTGGTTTGAGATTATATTCTCTAAACTATTCTTTCTCTCATTGCAGAATTAATGATGAAGCAATTTGTTGAGTTGTCAGGTTTATGTATAATTTTAGATATAGAATTTAGGTTAGTCTGAATTCTAATAAACCACTTAGTTTCTCTGGCTCACAGACATAATCTGTAAAGATCTTTACCTCTGAAGACTCCCACTTGTAGTCTTATAGATTTTAATTTTTTTTTTAAGTTTGATTTTTTAACTGTACAGAGTAAATTAAGATCAGTGCACCAGTGAAAGCAAACAAAATTAGTATTACCTAGCAACAAATTAGTCCTTGAATCTAAAGCACTAAGTAAATCTGAAAAAAATGGCTCATAACTTTCGTTAAATTACATCCTAGGTAAGGATTCTGCCATTGGAAAACAGCTGGGTCAGTCAAGGGTAGAATCCCACAAGTTACATCTGGCTGCATTACTTGTGAGACTAATATTTATGAAGCCCAAAGTGACCATATGGGACAGTCTATATCATTATTATCAGTTGCCCCCAAGATATCTCCAGTATACTAAGATGTACTTTCCTCACATTCCATTGCTTTGAGAAGAAGGTGGTCAAAGATGTAATTAGAAGGAAAACCACAAAACTCACTAACAGTAAACTGTAAAAGATTTTTCTTCCATTCTCATAAGCAAATGACACAAGGGATCTTTCAATTACTTTGGTTTTTAAAAGGCTTTTTCCAAAGAAGGCTCTAACTTCTGAGCATGCAGACTAATCATCCTGCTCTTGCCACGTAACGATAAGGATGTGCTGGTTTACTGTTGGGATGTAACTTCTTCCTGCATCCTTTATACAGCTACTGGAATTAGAATCTTTTTAGTTTTGAGCATGGGAACTCTTTAACAGCATACAGAAAAAAAAAAAAAAAAAAAAAAAAAAAGGAAGAATTACCTAACATGTATAACACAAGAATCTTAATGTGTCTAAATAGCATCTCATAATTTTTTATGACTTTTATTTGACCAGCTATGCAATTAACACTTCCATGGAGAAGATAGGTGTATAGAAATAACAAATGATCTCAGCTGGAAGTGGCCTGAACACTAGTGTTAACTAAAAGCACAACCCCTTCTTTAATAACAGTGATCGAGATTTCCATTTTACATCTCCACAAAGACTGCTCACTTCCAGCAGCAGAGTGCCCGTTTAACATCCCTGGTTAAGGGCACCATGTCACCAGCTATGAGTCACCTGTGTTAATTCCATGCACATTACATTATTCAACTGCCACAATTCAGTGTGTTGCATAAAATGTTTAGGATGCATTGTGTATCTTTAAAGCACTGTACAAAGATTCTAAGTGGAAACATGGTACGAATTACTATTTCCATTTACATGAGGAAACAGAGGCAACTGAGTTAAAGACACAGAGAAGAAAAATTCTGATTGCCTGCCCTGATTTTTCCCAAATAGTCCTAATAAAGGGTTTTCTTGGGCAACATGTATAGACAGCTTTCAGAAAAGCTGAACTTTATTATGATGACTCAATTCAGCTATTTAGTGCCACGTGAAACACACTTGGGGATCCCATCAGTTCCCCTAACCCTAATCCAAAATGTCAGAGTCTCATAGCCTGCCAATATACAGATTTCTTGGACAACATATTTCAAGGGCTCCAGACACGTACAGTTAAGCAAGTGAATCTAACACTCTATGCCAATATTTTGTGTCACAATAATAAATTCCCAAATGTGCTGAATGTAACAGGACTACTTTTGTGACTTGTAGCATTAGCATTTTCATTCCAAAGAACAGACAAAATTTGAATGTTCTAAATGCAAAAATCTGATTTTAAATATTTATGTAAATGTAATTTTAAAAAACTGCTGTGTACAACTGTGAAAAAAAATGATGGTAGAATTACACCCAAGTTTTAGAGCTGACTGCAAGAAGGCAGATGTGTTGTTAGCAAAAGTCAGTAGATTACAGATTTGAACATGGGGAATGGCGGATACCAAAGCAAATATATACCAGCATATTCTTGAAGAGCAGCCTTTATGCCTGATAGATCAAGGTCCAGGAACCAAGAGAAAAAAGCCCTTGCTGTCTCAGAAAGAGAAGACAATCTGCAAGAGCTGAAAGTCTTTCTGTTTCTGACCAGCACAGAAGGAATGGGATAAGAGGGATATCAATAGGGGTAAGTAGAACCTAGCAGGAGGGCACAATTTCTAGGTGAGGGGAGCTAGGAAGGCAGCTTCCAAGAGGCCATCCACTCATCCTCTTCTCCATCTGACACATCTTATGAAGCAGCCCCTTGAACGGGGCAGGTGCACATTAGAAAGCTGATGTACCTGTAGCTCAGCAAAAATCAGAGTTGTTTGCTGAGGGGATCTATGAGCAAAGAAACAGTGCAGCAGTTGGGTGAGAGCTGTGTTTGGGAAATGTGTACAATACAGACAGACATGGAAAAAGACTGACAACACAGCTCACTGGCTGTGCCATACTTTGGCATTTAGGTTCCTGACTTGACTACTCGAATACCCCAGGAGAAGACTTCAGTGGGGACTTGCCTATACAGCAATTCAGAGATTGCACTACTTCCTTTGCAAGTGGGGAGGATCCATAACTACTAGGAAACAAGAAGTCTTTCAGCACATTGGCTGTAGAGTTACTCTGTCTTAACAGCTGCTGGGTTGTGAAGAAAAGAACTTTAGGAAAAAATAACAAAGTCCTACTAATCCCATGCAAATTAATTTTCCATAATGTCTGGCAGCTTTTTTTAAAAGGATACAATAGTCAATAAAACATGAACACCACAGACATTCATGTAACATAATATCTTGTGTATCCACTAATTAGTATGCAGATATAAAGAAACACCTATGGAAATATACTTAAGTTGTTACCAATACCACTTATGCAACATTCATGACTATTTTAAGGCCATTTATAACTAATACTACAGCACTTCATGAATAAGTGGCTTACTCTAATGGCACTCTTTTTATTTTTTTCCCCTGCTCTGAAGATATTTTTTCAGGAAATAAATCAGTGAAATCCTTATACAGAGATGTCGATGACCTGCATGGGTGTTCTAAGATCTGTCCAGCTCAGCCCATACTGAAAAAGTAAAAACAACCACATGCAACGTTTTTTTTTTTTTTCAGATTTCAAACTCTCAAAGCCTGAAGTTGCTTGGCTCACAGTTTCTTCACTAACGCACAGAACACATGATAGTGACTCAGATGTTTCTGATTCTGCCATAGATACAGACTTGAGCAAGGCTCTGCATCTAGATAGAATGGCAATGATACAAATAAACCTTGTAAAACATTCACAGATCTTCCTGTGAAAAGAACAGCAATGTTATTGTGATCTGGTTTTAGTGTAAACTAGGATATGTCACAAAACAAATGCTTTCTCATTACTTCAGAATTCTTTACTGAATAAAGTGGTTTATCCAGTTTGTTTCCAACAACCTGGTCTAGGTGCGTGAGGAAGGAGAGGGACAGAGAGTGGGGAGAGGAGAAAGAATATGGACCAGTAGTTCAGGGCAACTGAAGTCACCACTGGCTGTAAGAGCTTTGGGCCATGTTTACTAGACCTAGCCAGCTCCACTGGCACTGTACATTACAGTCAAAACTTTAAAATAAATTCAACTGCTGCTCTTGAGAGCTGTCAAAACAAGAGCTACTGACATCCTGATTTTCAGCATGAGCACGGACCTGCATTACCTAACCATAAATGACACTAGAAACAAATAGGCTTGTATCTGCTAAATTGCTTCAGCTTATCTCTGTCTCCCTTTTCTTTCCATGTTCTAGGGGATGGAAAGTGTACATAGCTATGTAAAATCATTCTGACATGCCTGAATGCATTCTTGCCACGCTGCTTGTTTTACACTGCACAAACAATCGGCCAGCAAAATGGAAAAAAAGAGAGAATTCCTCATGACTACCTTCAAATCTGTTGTCACAACCCCCTGCTCTACCTTGTATTGATTCTTATGTAGCTTTCACATTAAAAGTATTACATTTCCCAAACTCTGATCCTTCAGTCACATAGCATTCAGAAGTGTGCAGAGTAACTGTCCAAGACTAGTAACAGATTCAGGGACTCTGTCATGACAATATGATGTGTGGCTTTCATAGCCCAAGCACAACTCTAACCCTGTAGAAACAACTGCAGAGAGTGAAACAGCTATTACTGTTATTACTAAAAGCATCAGACTCTTGAATGTCAATCTACCGTTTCAAAAAGGGTTTCTACAGAAAAAAAAATATAAGCAAAAGAACAAATTCAAGTTTTTTTCCTGGGGCTCTGGGATTCACTTCTATATTAGTTTGTCTGCCGGTCTGCTGATCTCTGAGCTACTCTGCCTCCCACTGTGTCTGATATCAGGAGTGTCAGAGTAGCTGAGAGATCAATGGAACAGCTGAGGGAGCCAGCTGGCAGGGAAAAGGAGCAGTGGATTGTGAGGGATAAAGAAATAAAGAGGAAAAGAAAAAAGATTTGTTGAATTAAACAGTAATGAGGAACGGACAGAGGAACTCACTAGCCCTTTTAGAAGGACCACGTTAAGTCCTCCACAAAACCCAGGACCCTCTGGAGCATTCTAATCAGTTTAATGATGCAGATCCCCCTTCCACTCCCTGCATGAGCTGAGCTATTTTTCTGTCTCTTTATCAAAGGATGACTTTTCTAACAATGATATCATGCACAATGCATGCATTTCTAGAGTTGAGGCAGCACTGAGAAGATCATGGTCACAAACACTTAGTGCTGTGCCACAGAGCAGTCTGACATGATCCCTAATTTGGAAAGAGAATCTCAAATGTCTTAAGGAGAGGCAAAGTTTGCACAGAAGAGGAATATATCTTACGAGACTAACTGCTGGAAAACTTTCAGGCATGTAAGAGTATCCTCACACCTGAACCAGAAGCAGCAGACTTGAAGATAAATAGAGACTGGAAACAATTTCTGTAATTTCAATTCAGAATAAGGCAACTTGAGCAAAATGGCTGATTAGACTCTGCAGAGGGGGATGCCAACAAGGAAGAGACCAGTTAGGGAATTGGGCTTTGTTAGACAGAGAAAAAGGAGGTATGAATAACACGAGGAACAAGGAAAAGATGGGTTATGCAGAAAACATTGATATATCTATTTCATATTTTAAGTTCTGTATGCTGAGCATGCTACCAATTACACCCGTTGAGTAGTTGACATGAGAGATGATCATTCACATGCCCATATTTACATCATGCAGTCAGGTAGTTTGAAAACAGACAATATTCAACATGTGCATCCCTTTTGGGAAAGTAACTCAGACGTGGGCATCCAGGCCTGACAAAGATGCAGTGGTTCTACTCTTTGTAACATCTATTGATTCACTAGGCTAAAAATACAGCTTTGATATCTAATGGCCCTGTAAAACAGTGTGGTTTTGCAGCTGTAACAATGCACTTGTTACTTTACTTGAGTATATAACCCACATCCATTAAGCAGGTGAATGATCCTTGCTGCTAAAGAGCAATCATAGGAATCCCTTGAGCTTTCCCTAATGTTGGCACTCACAGCAGTGTCAGAAATATGAGGAACAAAGGCTTCTTGTGCTGGCACATGCATTCATTCTTGCATTGCCTTTACATTAACAAAAGGAGAGGAAATCACCTGTCCAATACAGGCATCTACTGAGGGCCAGCATCTCAGAAGCAAAAAGTTTTAAAAAACTGGAACCACCAAACTTTCAATGGCTCCACTGGTATCATTGCTAGAAACCTGGTGACTGACAGCTTCTAGCACTAGAAAAAGAAGAGCTTCAGTATCTGGAATAAACTGGGATGAAAACCCTGAGACAGGGAAGATGAGGCAGAATTTATTACCACTAAAATTATTGTTAAAAAACAAAGTGCAGGCAGGATGAAGGTTTCCTTACTGGAAAAGACAGCTGAACTAAAAGGAACATAGTTTCCGAGATTTACTATTAATGATTCTATTTAAGAAAGCCTGATACGCATGGGGACAGCTATGATGAAACCGCTAGATGACGTTATCACCAGGGATTTTGTGCAGCTGATTAGTAAACAGATTTCCAAATAATCAAATGCAAACAGTTTCAAAACACATGCATTAGTAATATGGATTTCTGTAAAGTAGAATACCTAAGGAATATGAAGAAACGACAAAAGGAAGGAGAATTTTAATGAATCAGTTGTAGATTTGGTATGAGATGTGAGGTGACAGGCATTCCTTCCAATATGCGTAACAGGGTTGAAAAAGCATGGCAGGCTGCTTCAGGCTCTCCACTGCTGACCAGAGTAATACAGTAAATATCTTCTGTGTAAGCATATATCATCCAAAAAGAAACACAAATTCCTAACTGCATACAAAGCATGCAAAGAAAACACATATATTATCTACCCTCTTTCACAAAATGCTAAACACCAGGAAAACATCCAGCTTCCTATGAAGCCTGCATAACTGGAACCAAACATGGTAAGAAAAAATGCCTACATTTAATATATTATCAAGCTTTTCACAAGTACACTAAATCTGACTTTCTTGCTTGAGTCGCACTAGAGTTTGTCTCCATAGCTCTTGTGTCTCAACATGCGTGTAATATTTTGGCAGGCCACACCCTCAATTATCTCAGGACAGATGTTAGAGGAAAGTCACACAAAGAACACAACAGAAGAAAGATTCAGACTTGATGGGAACAGAAAGATGAAGATGAATCATTCCCTTTGGCCAAAAGGTATTTCACAGAGCATTGTTCTAGACAGCATTTTCCTGGATTTTCAATGCTTCCTTTCTAAGGCTTCATCAGTAATCTATATGCCACAATTTAACTCATTTCATTGACCCGGTTCAGCCCTGTGCTTTGAGGACATTCCGGTACATGTTGTTGGTAGGATACCACAGAGGGCATAAGACAAAAGCAAATCTTCCCTGTCTCCAGGTAAGGAAGTCCACTGAAAGGATGAAGTATGGCAAGCCTAAAATGGCTAAAACAGACCTAGCTGAACATACTGTTTTGCTTAATTCAAAAAGCACTGGCCCTAGGTTAAGGCCAGCAAAGGATAGCTGGAGGATGGCACCCTTCCTTCAACAGTACACCAAACAACAGGCACATAGAAAAAAAATTCAAACCCAAACTAACACCAACCCCAAACCGATAAAAGACCCCAAACAAACAAAAAAAATTAGATTCCTGAAAAATACTTCCCATGGGCTGAACTCCTCTATCCCACGTGATTTTTGATCTTTACATGACAATTATAGATGCAAAAATACAAATTTCATTGCTCTTCCAACACCTTTGTGGAGGCCTTTATGCTATAGAACCCTAGCAGTATTACTTCAAGGACTATTTGAAAGGATACCGCTACACATGACATCTGGATTCTTATCTGCCACCTTATCACTCAGCTAATTTACCTAATGCTATAGTGAAAGAATTTCTTTGTTGAAGAAAATACCACATGAATATCATCCAGCTTTCTCCACCAGATAAGAAAGACATCGAGAGAGACATTTTCTTCTCTGTCCGTCTGCCACCAAAAACCCTTTAAACAGACATCTGTGTCTCAGCTTCCCTATCTGTGAAGGGTGGAGGCATATTTGTTTCTCAGATTTTCTATGTGACAGCAGGAAATATGTAGCAGATTCAGCTAAGCTTCATTTTACATTTTTGGGTTCATTTGATCTCAAAGCTCAAAAATATGCAAAGCCACATGACTTTTAATTTGGAATATGGTGTATAAAAGAAAGCCTGCACAATACTCAATAGAAAAGCGATGCCAAGTAATTGTTCGTTATGAAGAAATAATAATGGTACACTACAGCTTTGTTCACTCTGAAAACAACAAAGAATGACCATCAGCTTGCAAAATGGTGCTACAAAAAAAGTCTAATTTGCTAGGTCAGAAGAAGTGGGTGATTTTGAAACTCCTGTCTCCCTTGGTACCTGAGGAAAGAGATTAGAATGGGGGAAAACTGCAAAATAATGGCTAAAATATATGAGATCTCAGAACAGCACAAACTTCATTAATGAAAAAATCTGGATCGTCACTATTCTCTTCTGGGAGAATTAATCAGATGTTGCAGTTTCAGATTTATAGATTGCTGTGAAAGTGGGTAATCTGAGGGGAAAGCCTCATAAAAACTTAACAGCAACACAGAGATAATCTGTGGGCTCACAGTGGCCATGTCAGGGCTAATTGAAATGTTTAAGAGCAGTACAGCTTCCAGGCTCCCTGTGATACATGCTGAAGACACGAATATAGACCATCTCTTTGTCTTAACTGGACATATTTTATCACTCTGTATCATGAGACTGTCACCCCAGTCTTCTAATTGCTCAAACCTTTAGACACAGGGCACCTAATAATTGCAGTACCATGGCCAGCCTAATAATAAAGATAATTTACAGTTCAAAAGCAAAGGGTAATTTGTAATATGAATGGCTTTTTGTGTCCCTAAGCTCATTTCAAGACTTGAGGATCCATGCAGCAGTAGCTACAGCCTTTAGCCTGAGTGTGTGACTTACTGCTCCAGTTTATTTAGCCATTTTATTCCAGAGAAACACAGAAGCCAGTGGATTTAGGAGAAATCAATGGGGTATTCAGGCACAGGCAGATTCAAAATTGTATTGTTATGAATTCCTCTTGTACAAAGATCTCTCCTGCACAAATACAAAAGATTTTAACTTTGTGTAATAGCCATACCTGCATTTCTGAAGTGTGAAAGACCAAATGGAAGCTTAAAATTCATTCCTAAATTTTCTCTTCCACAGCACCAAGCTCTTGTTATACAACCACATTTTTTCTTTGCTTTTTTAATAGTTCTCTCAGTGTTGGACACAGAGCTCACGCCACAGTCTTAGACCGCTCCTAACTTTGCCTTGCCACCCACATTGCAAACATTACAAGAACAAAGCCTCTGTTACTGTAAAGCTTTAAGCCACCACAGTTTTGAAGAAAGTCACAGTGCACTCTGCCCACAAGAGCGATCCCTTAACTCTTCGGTGAGAGCTTGGTTTTAGAAGAGACAAAGAACAATGTGGAAGCAGATTTTCCTCACTGTGGCACAGCTCTGGACCTGAAAACCAAGGGCACAGCAAGTTGTCTCATCAGTGGCTTTAGCCTCTTGTGACATTTTTGCCATTTGCCCAGCAGGTCTAATGGCTGTGAATGTATCACATAGAACAATTCATCTCCGATGGTAAATGGGTCTTAGAAATCCTGTTGGCAGTCATAGCACCAAACCCATGTGTACTTTAAATACTTTTAAAAAAGGGAGGGGGGGGGGAGGGAGAAGCACAAGAAGGAAACAAAATGCTAAAAGACCTTCCAAATGTGATCACACTGACAGGATGGCACTGGAATCTGAATCTGTTCTAAGCCTACATTGTTTAAAAGCAGCAGGGGACCGAAATGATGATGGCATCATACTGGCTGAAGGGAGGAACCTGAATTGAACTCTCAAGCCAAATTCTAATCTCAGATTTCAAATTCTCTATTCTTCATTAAGAAAATCTCATGGACACTGATGGGACTCCAGCATGAAGATGGCTATGTGTACGCAGCATGAGGATCAAAATCTGCTCTATGGGCACCACACATGGAAATACTATCCACAATTTTTTCTCACCAGACGTCAAACATCTTGAAAGCACAAGCAAAGGAAAGCAACATTCATAAAATCAAAACCACAAATAATTAAATATTTAGTTTTCTAATCAAGTCAAGTTGTGTGTAAGCCTTTAAACAGTATTTACAAGCATTTGATTTGTTTTCTCCATTGACTATGTAAGAGTACTCTTGGGCTCACAAACCAGAACTTCTTGTTTCATTTGTTTTAACATGCTTGCCATGTCAGGTGGTTTTTCATTATTTCTTGCTATTCCTTTAGAATCTTGTAAACCAGGTCGATTTATTGAAGTGTCAGCTTTTATAAATATTCCTATCCAGCCAAGCCTCTAACCTAACACATGCTATAATTACAGCACAGTCATTTATGGAAAGTAACTAAAAGTCGGATAAGCCCTTCTCACTCACACCGAGAAATATCCTACTCCTACAGTCAACATTTTTATTTCAATTAAATTCTTTTTGGAATTCACTCTGGAAAAATGTGTCAGTAGTTGCAGAATCTGGCCCAGATCTTACTCTTTGTTTTTGTTTGGGTGGTTTTTTTTGTGTTCTTTTTTATTTGGTTGTTTTGTTTTTCTCCATCTAAATCTCAATCTTTAGTATGGGCATTAAAAATCTCTGGGGCTGAACATCTTCTCTTGTGTTACTGAAATTGTCTGCTTTGCCAAAATGAGGGCTTTCAGCCATGAGGTCTCAGAAGCAACAGTAAATATGGCCACATTTTTCAGATGGAAATTAAAAATAAGTTTTAAAAAGGCAAAACATTAAAAAAATGATTAGAGACAGTCTTTAATTAATCACATCATCATTATTTGGTAGTCTGCCAAAATGAGAAGAAAAAAACAACAAACCAAACCAAACCCAGTGGTCTTCTATTTGGCAAGAGCTACAGGAAAAATGACATCTGAAAATAAACCAGGCAACCTCAAACAGCAGCAAGAAATGAGAAGTAGAAGCAGACAGTACAAAAGAAAAGAAAAACCAAGTCCATAAATTAGCAAGTTTAAGCAATGTTTGAGTGTCTTCTACTGTAGCAGCAGAGCTATTTGATACATGCAGATTCAGTGTGGAACAACTTGCCCAGCATAGGAAAGTACTGAACTCTGTGCCTATTCTGGAACAAGAGATTTGTTTTAAAGATACCCTGGTTCAGCCAACATAAAGATCAAGTAGCATTTCATTTGAGTCAGTCTGCAATAGAATACACATTGCCCTCTTTGACTCTCCTGTACCTGGACCATAGATTGGTTACTTTCTCCTCTTCTCAGCTTCCCTGTCTCTGTCTGTAAATATTTGTGTTTGGAAGGACATAGGAAGTGATTTGCTTACACAGAAATGCACAAATTTCCTAACTAAGTTGCTTGGGAATACACTATATTTTACTTTATTCACATAGTTGTTATTGACACTTTGAAACTGAAAAAGACCAAAATTAAACCCCTTATCTATACAAAATACCTGGGCAAATGTGGATTTTGTTTAAAAATAGGGTCTTACCAAATTCAGTCAGATATGACTGAATTTGAAGTCAAACCGAGCTACTAAACCAAACCTTTATTTCTTCTTGCCACTAGACTCCCACAAAAGACTATCTAAAGAAACTGGCAATGGCCCTATATTTTGGCTTGCAATGGAAATCTACATAACACTCCAAGCACTCCCGAATGATTAACATTTATTCCCTGTTTTTTCTGCCAAATATGAATATAATTTAAATCTGATTGAAACTTACTACAGAGAATTCTTCAAAAAGAAAAATTACAAAAGAGAAAGAGGAAGAAACCTCCAGAAGCAATCAAGAAATCCAAATCAAGGTAAAAGGAGAGGGCAAAAAAAGCAATGTGTTACTACATACATTCATCTTCAGTGCTGTTTGAAAAGGACTTTGCACATACGCTGAGGAAGCACAACAAAGGCCTTAAAAAATTCTGACACCTCAAAGAACATAAATTATTTTGTTAGGAGGCCAGTGCCTCTTAAGGGAAGAGCAACATTTACTGCAAATTTGGAAAGGAATGTTTGAGACACTCTTAATAAATGCTTTTGCTAAATATTGAACTGTTGAGATCAACTGATAGGCAGAGTGCAGAAGAGAAATTCAAAGGTGACTGATGAGTGATTCTACTACTTTATCACAACAATTTGATTTTCCTTTATTTTACATAGATTATAATCAAGTCATGAAAGAGGTACTGGGGTTTATTGCAACCTTGAAAAACTAAAGCAAAACATGGACATGTAACATTATTATCAAATGAGGGGGTTTTGGATTATTTTTAGTATCTATTCCCACATCACTTTTCTTACTTTCCTAGCTTCTGGTTTATGAGGATGATTGGTTAATTTCTGAGGGGAGTGGTTCTTCAAGTACAAGGAACAGCTGGAAAGACAGATGTCATCTGTGTAACCATTTTGTCGCTAAAGAAAAATAAAAGAAGATGGTAATTCCCACTGAAGAGAAATTTTTAAGTTAATTCCAGCTGTGACCATGTGATCAACATCTACTGTGTTTGGCCTTTCAGCCATGCACATCTGGTACAAATATTTCAGACATGTGAGGAGAAAGAGGGCAGTTTGTGTGAAGATTATAATTTATTTTCAGCATGTATGATAGTTTGTTTTGCTGGCGGATTTTTCTAGAAAGATTTGTGGGCAGATAATAGTTTGGAAGAACCCTGAAAATAGGAATGAGCACAGAGGATAGGCACAAATAGGAATGATATGACAGCAATCATAGAAGTCAAGCTAGAGTGGACACATTTAACATTATTAGAAGTTTCAACACAGTATTAAAAAGAGTATGCATAGATTCCCTTGAAAATCTTTATGTTGCTCTGAGATAAAGCAACAGGATGTAAACAGCAGAAGATCATTTAATATCCAGATGGAAATGTTCAGATGTGCAGTTCCCTCTTCACAAGTTCTCTACCTGATATATAAAAAACAAGAGATCCTTTAAAAAGCTGAATCTATGACCCAAATCTGTGCTGTGACTCATTGTTTTAAAAGTGATCAATGGGAAAAAACCCAAACACCTGGAGCTAGGGAGTCAGTAAGTCACTATAATAGAACATGCAGTTTCAAGCTACTTTTCCACAGTTAATTTTTACATCTGCCTATTATTGCAGAAACCCATACAATTCTCCAGCTGCTGATAGGCTGGTAAAGCTCAGCAAAGCCTATCTGTGTTTTAAGTACTGCAATTTAGTGCAATTATTTGAAAATAAACAATCTGCTCTGTCAATTAAATATTATTTAGGTTACATTTTTTATATATCACACCATCAGACTACAGGGCTGCTTCTGTGAAAACTGACATCCCATGCTACCACCTGTGTAACAAGCAGCAAACAAACAGATCACACAGAGCTAGCCTTTAAGAGGACTATAATCTCTCTCCTACCTAGAAGGTATATAGGAATTACTTTTTGCCTACACAACAGTGTTCAACGTCAGCAGATAGTCATTGCTCCTTTTCATTCTTCACAGGATGACAGAGAAGCACAGAAGGATTTAAAACAGCAGAAGTTCTATCAGGGAGCCTCTTTTGAATTATGTATAGTTGTAGAGACTCAAACAATTGACTTTGCTTTGGTAAAATACCAAACAGCATGACGCTAAAGGTGATTCCGAATATTACAAAACTGTTCCTACTGCCAGCCACATCCCACTGTTCTGCCTCCAACTGCGTGAATTACTGATTTTTCCATCAGTTGCTGGTCAACAAGAAGTAAATTACTTGTGTTTTCTTGGCAAAATACAATAACCCCCCCCTAGAAAAAACAAACAAACAAACAAAACCCCACACCCCAAAGACAAAATCACTACCTCATGGACTTTATGTTAAAGAAGATATTTACCACTAAAAAAAAAAAAAAAAAGGGGGGGGGGGGGGGAGGGGTGTGTTTGTTATTCCATAACTACTATTTTCAAATGTAAGTGAGGCATTAATTAATTTAGACTCTGCAGAACTTAACAGAAAGTTTCAGTTGCACTTAGAGATTTTTCTTTTTGGTTCAACCTCTCCAAAGCTGTGTGTGACATCTCAATATTGAAGTTGAGGTGAATAATCTAGTATTTAGTCCACTCAGATCCGCTGTTGTGAATGCAGTGTTCCTCTGAACAATTTCACATAGCTCTGTTCATAACATACAGTACATTTGGAACCCTGATGCTCAAATTTTGCACTGTTAGGATTACATTTCAGTGATCGATTCCCATTTTGCAAATTACCACTCTTCCTTGCCCAAGGTACCGTTTAGGAACTAGGCTGTATGTGCCATTTGTCAGACTAGGCACATTGTTCTTCTCAATGGGAATTGCATCTGCTATTTTAATTCATGTCTTCTAGGGCTTGTGACTGTGTTACATGCAGGTCCAGGAAATATTTCATAAAAGCACCATCTCTTCCAATCAAAGGGTACAGCAAGGCCAGAAAAATGCTGAAGTAAATGAAATGACCAAAATGACAACTTTATACAAAACTCATAATGGCAGTAGCAATTGCCTCAAAATAGTGTAAAATAGGATTACAGGCAGGAGTACAACTTTGATTTACCATATACAAGAGTATCAGTGGCAAATGACACTTTTAGAATTAAAGTAACATCTGTGGTCTAAAATGTCAACACATTTCAGAGATGAGATGGTTTCAGCAAAGAGAATTGAGGCCAGTAGAAATGAAATGGTTCAGACTCAACCTGCCCTGAAGGAGAAAGAACATATGTGCCACATTTGGATTTTCAGAAAAGTAGCATTCAAACATGGACAGGACTGTCCACCTACAAATAATGCTATTATTAAATATGTAAATCAGAAGCTGTATCTTCATGTATGTTTAGTGATTTATATATAAAAGTTGTACTGTGTTGGAACCTACAATTCCAGTACGGGTCAGCACATAGCAACATCAGAGGTGGAACAGACCAACCACGCCTAATATAATCCAATGAGTCACTGCCAGACATTCAAAGCACACTCTAGGACCTGTGTCCTGGACCAGCACTCTCTCTCATGGGTCACACTACCACCTGGCAATTCATTGCTAAAGTGCTTTCATACAGATGTTCTCATAGCTGGAACATTTGGGGTTTCCCCTCCTTTGCTTTGCCTTCTAGCACTTTGCACAGCATCTCAATACTGCGTGTGAAATTTTTCTCTTGCTTTTATTCATTCCAGACCACACTGAGAGACAGGACAGAAATGCAATGAGGATTGTTCTTCAACTTGAATTAGAAAACTTTGAAAAACTTTACATCTTAAGACAGTCTGTGAGAAAAAGGAATGAAACATTTGTCTCCCTCTGCAGTGCAAGGTTTGGGATGGAAACCTCAGAAACTCCCCACATGCATGTGTAATTTTTACACAATAGAGTTGATTACATCAGGTACATGTTGCAAAGGACAGAATTTAACTACCTCTCCCAAATCCTCAATCCAACTCTCAGTCCTGTGGTGCAATTCCATTTAGAGTGGGGTTACCTATCAAACGAAGGTGGTACCTACATCCATGGAAATGTAATGCCAAAACTTAGGCTGTCAGTAAGAACAACTTAAATATTGACATCAATGACATGTCCGTGATAGTTCAGCATCACCAGTGATGCTCTTACAGGCTTTCATATTCAGCACAATATCCTCAGTTCACACAAGCAGCATCAACCATTAAAAGCCAATTTCCAGCCTGCCTCTGGTTTGCCTTCTACGTATCATGTAGGAAAGTGGAGGAACTTGTCTTTTCAAATGTTGGGAGAGCCAGAGGAAACCTGAGATCTTGATTTCCCTTAGTAGCAGCCAGCAAAAGCTGGTCTAGAATATTTTCAATGATATTAGACTGCTTTGAACATCCACTGACACACAGACCACGGGTGCAATTCCACCAATTACCAAATATGATTCTTCCAGCAAAATCTTAGTGAAAACTGGATAGGTAAGGTTCCATTTGTGCCACTCTCTGAATCAACAGCATTTTGCTGACAGTAGGGAAAGAATTAGATGCAAGAAAATGGAACTGTTATCATTAACACACAAACACAATCTTTCTGAAGAGATGGCACAGAACATGCCATGGAATGCACTGGCAAAAAATCAAAATTATTAATGCATCTCTCAATCTCTTGTCTCCTTTTCCCTCTATCACTGAGGGGATATATCTGTTAAGATATTACTTTACAGTTAAGCAATTTAAACTCAGCAAACTCATAAAGTCAGCTCGCTTCAATATGTCCAGCAACGCTGATGCAACGAGATCATTGCTAACATGTGTGGGAAAGGGTCACGAGCATCCTGTCAGCTAATGCCTCCAGAACCAATTGTAGAAATAACACTTACAACCTCCTCAAGCATGCGTATCTATGCAAAGAGCTGCAAATAGTCCTCCTTGTAAACTTTGTCATGAAAAATAGATCTTTCTGAACTATAACATGCCAACTTCTATAGCTGTTAATGGCTATTACTTTTTAGGGAATTCATTAGGACATCATAGAAACCAAAAGTATGGAAGGAAATCACACAAATTGAACTTTTTCCTGACGTGATGCATTTAAGATTACTGTTAATTAACATCTTGCAAAAATTTACTAAACAAATAGTTACTTCCCATGAAAGACATGCCTGACTGTACAACTGCCTGGGTGAGTAATTAAAAAAATATAGCTGACAGAAGAAAAGGCTTATAGAAATCAAACAAGAGTGTATTGTAAGTTTTTATTAATTCCAAACGGGATTCTCCTCTTGAGTAACTGACAGCTGGGATTCCATTTTCATTCTTGGAGTTCTCAGTGAACTTGCTGTTCTCACAATGTTTAAACATCTCCTACAAGTTCTCTTGATTCATAGTACAGAGACATCTTTTCCCTACCTACACTTCCATACTGTACTGGATAATTTAGAGGCATCCTGGCATGTTTTCTGGTAGGTCTTAACCTCTGCAAGACATCTTCCATGGAAGCAACCACTGTCCAGATCTCAGGATAAGTTGGGTTGACACCACCTGCACAAACTGGGCATCTTGAGGAGGCCAGAGAACTGAGGACTGCACCTACCCATATTCTTTCTCATTTCTATTATTAGTTCTTGTATAAACTATAGAATCTTAGAATGGTTTAGATTGGAAGTGACCTTAAAGATCATCCAGTTCCAACCCCCCCACCATAGGCAGGGACACCTCTCACTAGAAGAGGTCCCTCAAGACCTCATCCATCCTGGCCTTGGACACCTCCAACGAGGGAGCATCCACAACCTCCCATCCCTGAGCAATTTGTTCCAGTTTCTCACCACCCTCACTGTAAAGAACCCTTTTCCTAACTCCTAGTTTGAGTTTCCCCTCTTCCAGTTTAAACCCATTACCCCTCGTCCTGTCACTACAAGACCTATGCTGTAACTAAATGACCTGCAGACAGAAAATTTGAGCAGGCTTTGGAAAATCTTTATGCAGTAGAAGGAAGAATCGCTTTCTTCGGTAAGAAAAATAAAATTAAAGACCAAGCTGACCTTGCTATGTGTTTGCTCATATCTACATGTAAAAACTGGCTGATCATAAGAATACAAAGATACTATACTGTTTCCTACAATGCACACAGCTACTCCATCAGGCCCTACACTCAAGAGAGATCACAAAGTAATTCATCTTCACTAGCAGAACAAGTTCCATGCACAATTTCATTATAAGTACAGGAGAAAACATAAGGAAACAATATAATATTAGGAGAAGAGAGAAAATAATTAAAAAACCTTAAAAGAAAAAATACTTTGAGCACAAAATAACTCCACTAACTGTACTGTGTTTTTGAATCACACCAAATGCTGGCATTGTGCCTCCCTGAGTGAGGCATTTTGCCAGGACATTGCCATGGGCAGCCAGTAATCACCCACACACAATGGGCAACAGAGATTAAGCCCAAATATTTGAAGGTTTGCTTTAAAAATATTTTAACCATATTTAAGAAATAAAGCCGTATTTTATTCTTTCATATTGAAACCATTAAGCCAATTTCTTCAACATTAAACCATTCCTTATTTCCACAAGACGCTGCTCCAGCTATTTCCTTTCCTGCATGCCCTGCCATAGTCAGCGTGCACACTTGTGTGAGGCAACTAAGTCTAGAGAATTCCTTTAAGTCACTCAAGTCCTACACCAGGTGTTTGTGAGGCTTAACCTTGCAAGGACTTAAACAGATTGAGGGTTTCTACAAATTGTTTTCAAATCCAATTCTTAGACTGGATGATAACTGATATTACTGGATAGAGTTAAAGAAAAGCCTCTCTCATGTATTCTTTTTTGACTGTTTTAGCACTGTTGTTTCCTGTTCCATGCTGGAGCCAGGGAGTTAAGAGATGTGACATTTTTTATGATGTAACAATACAGAAAGACTACTTTTCTTAAAGAAAGCAGACAGAGGTTGTATTTTCCTAACATTACCATGAATGATTTGGTTTTAGTGAAAGGCTTGATTTGTTCTTTGCTATCAGTAGTTAATAGGGTCATGGAAAATGTGATACAAGACAGAGATTTGGGAAATTTTGTTTTAATACTGTGGTTGAAAAGTCTTCTGTACAACAGCACACGTTCCCTCTGGATTAAGTAACCTTTGCAAGTTTTCCACAAACTGATTCTGCCGAATAGAATTTGATTAATGAGCTCAGACACTGAAATTGTCACTAGAAAATAGCCATTGAGATTCTAGTCAGCAATCACTAGCCTGAGGGTCAAGGAAGACCATGGACCAACTTAGCTGAAAAGAGAGCAGCCTTCATTTGTCTTCTCACTAACTTCATTGTAACTGCGCCTGGTGGCGTTGGGTGCAGCCGGGAGTCTGCCACCACTTTTTTTATAAACACATGTACTGAGGGCTTCTTAGACAAGCTAAAAAAAAAAAAATCCTTCAAGGATGTAATTTCATTGGTCTGGATCTCCACTGCCTCAAAGCTTGTAAAGTTATTTACACCTGTGCAAAACCAGAGAAAAACTGGAATTGAACGCAGTCTGTAACTCCAAGCATTAGGGACATCGTTCATGACATTACCTCGGAAGACTCATACTAACATTGTTTTCAGTTTCTTTTGAAAATACATGCTGTAGTAGCATCAAGCTTACTTAAGGTGATTCACTTCACTCTGCTTCATACAAGGACAGCTAATATAGTTAGCCATGTTTAAGCCCTTCATAAATACAAGACTCCAAAGTGCTTTTTGTGGACAATGTTCAACACCCACATACACCCTTCCCAAGTCTGTATCAGCATGACTGCAGCCAAATCCATCTTCCAGTCTGTTTAAAGATGTGTCATGTTCAACAGATTTGAAAGGACATAACAAAAAAGGGAATTAATTCTCTTGCTGGTATGGCCCCCATACTTGATGTTGTGAAATAAGAAGGATATAATAAAAACATGAATAAGGAAGGAGAAAAAAGTTGTAGAGAGGGCAAACTGCCAGCATATGTAGGAAGCGCATCACAGTGAAAGGATGGAGTTTTGAGAAACATATTCTTCTTTTTGACCAGATACGGTCAACAAATTCTGATCGTTGTAAAGGAGGAGGAGATATTAAGAGTTTACTCCAGGGTGGAATGTATCAAGAGTACTTTCCTGCTAGGAAGACCTGTAGCTACCCATGAGATAAGCAGCAGCCATCCTCTCACAACTGAAAATATTATCTTTACCAGGGAAGTTTGAATTGCCAGTCCTTAAACTCTTCCATTCTCACTTAAACTGGACATTGAAATGAAACTTTAAATTCCAACCTGAAACACTTCACTTTGTCTTATTTACCAAGGATTTGCCTATCGACTTAAAAAATAAAAATGGAGATTAAAACACCTATACTTTATTTCTGCCCTCATATTGCCAATTCTTTTCCTAAAATTTAATATCCTCTAATTTCTGTTTAATATTTCACATTTATAGATTTTACAGAGATTATCATGTAATTTCTTTTCTTTGTTGAATTCTTTTTCATCCAAAAGTTGTCATTCCTTTCAATTTTCATACCTTGTATTACTTGGTGAAGCATTGTGTGCTTCTTGGGCAGATGCAGTCTCCAGGGCACACAGTGCAGTAAGATGTTTGACTGCTCCAGTTTTCTGTTTCTCACTAGCAAGATAGGTATTGGTAAAAAAATCCCATGTACTGCATTTGGTGACGTGGTTCTGAAAACCCTATGCCATGGGCAGCATGGGACCTGAGCTACTAATATCTGTATTCCTATGTGAATAGTTGTACTTTATGAACATGTCATACTCAGTTCCATAACTGCTGCATTTGCAGTTTTACTTCAAAGTGCACTGAAAATCAGGCTGACTTAAAACAATACCAGTAAGTTATACCAAAACCCTCACGTGCTACAAATTGTACTCCGCACCTGCTAACTTAGTTTTTGTGGCTTTTTCTAGCTATCCACAATAAAAGCAGCCAATTAACTAAAATTATTTTTAAAAGGCACTGCAGACACTGAATTGCTAAATATTAATGAAGTATGTGAAATTGTACATAACTCAGTCCAATGCATATCCCTATTTCGTTTTCTCCAGTGCCCTCATTGCTACACTAACTGAGGTGTAAAGACAAAAAAAAAGGAACAATATCTTGCATCTGAGAGAAGCAGCACTGACAGACATACAAGTTTTGCTGCCTAGAAATTGTATTTCTAGTTATAATGATAGCCAGACAAAAAGCATAGAGGCCTGAGTAGCTTCTTTGGGATTATTTTCATTAGTTGTCATAAGGTCCCTGGGTACTTGTACAATCAGTAACACTTCACAGAACCTTCACTTCTAACAAATAATTAGCTAAAATTGAACCAGAGATTTCTTACATGCATGTCATAGGTTTGATATGAATAATGAGCGAAAAGGTTAACAGCAGGTCATAGACAGTTCCCTATCTTCCAGCTTATTTATTCAGTGAAATGAGAAATTGATCACATTATTTCTTATAGGAGAACCTGATTCATTACAATCAGTTCTCAATTGGCAGTTTTTGCTTTAGGCAATTTCAGAACATTACTTATGCTTAAACAGTTACTGGTAAAGTCATTTTACAACTTGTAATCACCTCTCTGACCCCTTCATGACCATAGTCTCAAAAGCTGAAGCATATGTGAAAATTGATAAAAAACATATATAGTAATGGAAAATGAACAGTTAAGCATGAGAAGCTGAACAAACAAATCCACACAACTGAAGTACAGATGACCACATGCAGATGTACTAGAAAATAATTTGGAACATATTAGGATTTGGACATCACAAATGCACACAGAACCATCTCTAATTTGGAAAAAAAAAGTCTACTTGAGGGAGAATGAATTTGATACTGCATGCAGCATTAACCAGTGAAGGGCAAGAAAAAGGAAAGGCAATGGAGACAACTACAGGTAAGGATCTGGAGTTGGAAATGATACTACATGGGCTAGAAGGACATAAAAGGCTAGTTATTCTTTTCCCTAAGAGTAGCGCTGGTCACTACTCCCGTTTCTATTACCCCATACTTGCTTAGTACCACAAACCAAGCTCTTTTTGTTCTGTTTATCCTCACCCCTTTTCTAGTGCTTCAGCTTTGTCAGCATGTTGGGTTTACAATTTGTATCTGCTAGGACATATAGTATTTCAAACAATCAGACGCTTTGCAACTATTCAGTCAGTCACGTTTTACTCTGGCTCACGCAAAAAATACATTGATCTAGACAAAATAGCACACACATGCATTCCTAGCATCAGAATCTCACAAGTGATGCTGCTTCTGCTGTATCAGAAGACTAAAGAGAAGCAATACATTCCTGTTGGAAAAATATGCTCAGTTCCTGTCATAATTCACTGCACCTTTGTGAATTCTTTTGATCCTGCTCCTAACTTTAAGACAACAGTTTTGATGATTTGGCAACGCTCCTTTTTCTCCTGTTGGAAATTCTGTGGTTTGTAAAGTCAAGTTTTCTATTGCAAAACTGAAGAAAAGTTGGTTTTAGATGTGATGCAATCATCCTGATTTTCTCAGCTACTACTACGTGAACAAGAGCTATCGAAATTCAGCAATAACACACTGAGCTTGGCATAGGAACAGCCCTGAAAAACATCACTGACATACAAAGCACATTCACCATTGTGACAATCTCCTTTATCTTTGTGAATTATGGCATCTCACCACAATTCACAAACTGTACATGGGCTGAATCTTTGTATTGTCAGAAATACACATAAGTAGGAGCTAACTTTATCTTGCAGAAGACCTTATCTGATACAAATTACAGTATGTTGCCTCACAGCTCTACTACAGCATTCAGAATCATTTCATTCTTTCAGAGCTTTTGCTGCTGCAGTTGATATGACACTCAGGAGGCCTTTTTCAGGAATAAGAGGTAATTCCTGTTGCAGGTAGCTTATTATCCTTGCCCTCGTATTTGCAAGCTATGGTAGTGACTAGAAATATTTCACCTGTGTGTACCTTTCATGGTCAAAGTTCAGTCCTGAGAAAGTTTAAATAATGAATAATCTTGCCATGTTACTCATTCAGATATTGAAAGCTAAGTAACATCTAAGAAGTCAACATGAAGACCATGTATTAGCCTTGTGAAAAACAAAAGCATTTTTCTTCTTTAGAACCATCATCTCTAATCAACATCTGTCTCAGATCCAGAAGTAAGTAATTATAACAAAATATGGATGTCAACAAGAAAACAGCTGAAGTATCTTTCCTCTCTGTTTAAAGACAGAACTAGAATCTGCTCGTATTTTCAAGCAAATATGTGTTTGCAAAAGGTTGCAATATTTTGTGGCATCAAGAGCTCCATATTTATTTATTGCTTCCAAGATGGACTCTTTTATCAGGGAGATTAAATTGTGGCAGGGAAAACTGAGCATTCTACCTTACAGTCAAATCTAAAATTAAGCGATGGTACATAAACCTATTTTGTGAAAGTATTTCAAAGGACTTCTGCCTGAACACAGACCGAAAACACGTTTTTCGAGCTTTGAAGATCACACAAAATATAACTGTAATTTTTGTCGGGCTAAACATAGAAACCTGTCCCATGATAAATTGTGCATTCAGCTACAAACATTAGAGGCCTAAGAAAATAGTTACCATCCTATTTCTGAAGCAACAGTATTATACCCGTTCCTCAAAGGTTCCTAAATCTCTGTAATAAATTGAAGATATTTCATTTTAGACACTAGCAGATTCCATAATGAGTTAAGCCTCTTTACAGTTGATTTTAATAAAGCACAGCTTTCTAAATATACAGAGGCAATAAAACATGCAGGTTGCAGCAATAATATGTTTAGTAGCCTTGCTTGATAAAGTGGAAATGTTTGCATGTTTCAAATTACAAGCAATTTGAAGTAGGAAGTAAGCAAACTAGCTCTTGTGTTATGAAGCTTGACATTGTTAAGCCTTAAGAGAACACATACTTCAAAGTCATGTGGACTGAAATATGCCCTGTAAGCTCAGCAAGAGGAGCAATGATGTACTGCACAAAAATCATCACAAGCTTCTATTTTACTGAGAAGCTGCCTAGCAGTAACGTCTAAAAATTTACTGCTGGGCCCATTTTTAAAAATCAATTCATTATTAATTCTCTTATGAAAAGATCAGTGCATATGAAAAACACAGGAAAGCTTCCATTTGGATATCAACTAAACAAAGTAAGCACTGTAAACAATAAAGAGCAAAAACTATGCCAGTATTTGAGGCCTCGAGCAACCTGCTCTAGTGGGAGGTGTCCCTGCCTATGGAGGGGAGTTGGAGCTGGATGATCCTTGAGGTCCCTTCCAACCTAGACCATTCTATAATTCCATAATTTTAAATCAACTGATAGAGTCAGGAATATCACTTGACAATAGATCATCCTTGGATTTCAGACTGCTGATTTTTGACTGCAAGCTGCATGTAACACACCTTATTTTTCTTTTGATCTTTTAGTACTCTTAGATGAAGCTCATGGGCTGATGTTAGACATTATCATACAGCACACTGATACATATATATATATTTATACAACACATAAAATGTTATTTGGGCCATATTAAAAAATACCTTAATACTTAAAGTCTCACCATTGAATTGAGAATTATTGCTTCTATCCATATTCTGTTATCACTAAATAACAGTTAAAAAAGAAAAAAAAAGGGGGGGGGGGGGGCAGGTGGAGGTGTTCGTGTAAGAGCTCCTCACCTACTTCAGAAAAGAGTATCTCCTCCACAGCTCTTTTATTCTAAGTATACATAGGATGTCTTTGAGCACAAAGGTGCTCCCTTTGGAAATATTATTTTAGTACACAGCAAAAGCTGCCAGATCTTATATTGTGGAGATCTTTCTGAGAGATCATTAAGAAATATACAAGGATGGCACTCTAGGCTAACCAAAATGATGAATTTAATGGCAAATCCTAAATCATGGTAGGGCTTTTAAACATCCCTGTTGGTATGCCTGGACACAACAAATGCCAGTACATTTTAAAGGCCTTGACATGTAATCAGCATTGCTTATGTAATCCACTTTGAGATGCTACTTGAAAGACTGCTAGTGATGGTTTACTGTCAGTAAGAGAAATTAATGCATATAAAAATATTTTCCTATCATCTTCTAACATTCTTGAGTCCTTTGATGAAGAACTAAAGCTGATGAATACAAAGTGAGCTAACCTGCTCTGCCAGGGAGGTCAGCTTAGCTTGTTTACTGCTCTATGTTGTTACAGAGGACAGCAGGATGACTTCAAAAATTCTATATAACATGATGATTCATAATGTTCTCACAGATGTATATAAGTTTATAGTGCTCTTTGTGAATGAAGTTTCATAACCTGAGTTTAAAAGACAAAGAAACAAAGACTTGCCAAGTGAGCTCAAACAAAGCTGCTGGTACAACTAGACATATAGCACAGGATTTTGAGTTCCCACACCTTTGCTTATGCGTGCTAGGAGCACCTGCCCTTTCAAACAATTAGAAAGTGATAGCAATAGCGACATCAGCCTTTGTTCAGCCAAAGCTCCAGAACTTTTTGGTGTGTACCTACATCTCTCTGGACACAATCTCTTCAAGCATACATGATGTATGCAATAGGCCTTTTTTCTAAAAAACAAGAAAAATTAGCCAATTAAGCAAAATCAGTGCTTGTGGATTTCTGTGGGCCCATATTACCACAAAAGGAATTGACTAGTTTGATCTAGATCATATGCAGGTGATGATTATGTCTATTGTGACAATTCTGATTTAATAGGTAACTTCAATTTGCTATAAAATAATATCCTACAGCTTTATGGATCTGGGGGATTTGTTTGTGTCTTTTGGGTTTTGTGAGGGTGTTTTTGGGGGGGAGTGAGTTTTTTGTGGGTTGCTTTTTTTGGTGTTTTGTTTTGGGTTTTTTCTAAGTCATGTGCATTGAGAATCAGAATGCTTTGTCAGGTAATGCTTTCAGTTGATGCTTTTGGATACTTGAATGCATGTAGCTCCTGACAATGATTATATGCATGTATGTTCCATGTAATTCCAAAAGCACACCCATTATGAAAGATTAGTACAGTTGTGCTTATGATGTATTTAGGTCGTCTGTTACTGAATATTTCTACTGTCAGTACAACAAAAGTGTGATGATCACAGTTAAAGCTTAACAAAGAAAATGCTGTCAGGCAATTAGTAAGCTGAAGTCAGCAGTACTAAAGTGAAATATATCATGTTTGGAACAGCACAGTGGTTTGTTTGTGACAAATGTTGAAACGGGTCCTCATATACAGAACATACACCAACCTTGGAAAAAAAAGTTTAGCACAGAGTTACAGCAATTCAGCTTTAATTTGTTCTTACATTTTTTACTTTTCTTTACAAAACCATCTCAGCCACTGAGCATCCTGGAAGGTGATGTGAATATTCATTCATTATAGCACAGTTCCCTTCTCATGAAAATGGTCACAACAGTACACCATAGGAAAAGACTGCACTACACACAAATACAACTGCTTAAGAAAGAGGAGAGTCTAGAAAGTGAGTCATTTGAAAAAAAAAAAAAAATTCAAGTGAGTCTTAATCTTGAAAGACTCTTACATATAAAAGAAGTAATTTGGAAAAGATTGGCAATACTGGGCTCTCCATTCCATTGGAGGAAACCGAAAACTAGAAATGCAGTTAACTCTTGAGTAGCATGAAATCTTTCCAAAGGTTTCTAAGCCTTTCCAGTAGATAGCTAAGGAATTATAAAAGCTATAAACAATATAATTCAGAGAGGAATGACCCCTAAATTCAGGTACAGCCTATTCAAGCATGATTTCATTGCAAGATAGTCAATACTGGCTGACTTACAGTAGGTTGCAGTTTGTTCTAAGATGTTTTTCTGCCCCCATTTTATACTTGTTGGGGAGGCTTCAATCACCCTTACCCTAGTTATCATAGCTATGAAAATAGAACCTACCATATTGTGCTATAGCAATATGGGCTAAATCGTCCCTGATCCCAAAGTAAGTATTTAGAAAATCAACATGATAGAGTTTAGGAAAAGGATTTAAGGAAATTAAAGAAGCTAAAGCAAAATAAGGGACAGAGGGGAAATCTAAATTAAAAAATTACAACCCAAACCTACTGCTCTTCAGAATTACCTAAATTCTCAGAAATTTAATGGAGTAACTTAATGAGCTTTTCCAGAATATGGGAAGGTGTAGTTATACTGCAATTTACAGTAGTGACTATGCAACATGACACTGAGAACTGAGGTCTTCCTTTACTACTAAGATTATGCCTTGAAATGCCCAAAACTAAGTTCTAGGTCTGTTAATACAAAAAGAAAGGAATTCAGCAAAGAGATATATTGGCAGGATTGCTAAAAGCAGTAATGTCAAATGCTTGGCAAGTTGACAGCTATGGAAGATACAACTGCTTTTATTTATATGAAGGGTACAGATCAAAAAAAGTAGTAAAATTTGCTTGGTGGATCAAACTTTCAATTATTAATTAGAAAGAATGAAAATTGAGAAGGAAGAGAAAAGGAAGTCATAACTTGGCCTGATACTTTGTTTAGAGGAACCTCCTAGCTGCCTGCATGAATGATCTGATCGAGGTTACAGTTTCTTCATCCATTTACTTCCCATTCTCACATTTGCCCTCTTCCAGATACAGCTGGCATAAGCTCCCTCTCCTCCTCTCTCCTCATACAGAGAAATGACATTATGTTTCTGCTTAATGCATTTTAATTGCTTTTAATGCCATTTAGCAGTTGAAAAACCAAGGAAGAAAAAAAAAAAATCCCTAACCCTCAGATATATAACAACCATAAGTGTGGTGCAAAGCACATCTCAATAATTCTGTAGGAAACAGAATTATGACATGACTGAGAATACAGTCAGACACCTGAATGACAACCTTTAAAACTCATTCTGCTTGTGCTTATTTTCCTTATGGTGGCTCTGCTTCAGCTTTTAATCATGTTCTATGGGATGTAAGAATGGCTGTCATGGAAGATAGATGTCCTGGCTTGCCCAGGCATGATCCCATGGTCCCTTTCCTCTGCTGGGGGGGGAAAAGCAGAGGGCAGGGAGAAGACAAAAGGCTTGGAGACACCCACTTTGCGGGTCCAAGTCTTGCCCAGACTTGTTCCTCCTGACTTCACCTAATATGGTCAGGTTTGGCAAAGTGCCATTCTGATTAGTGAATTTGTGTGGCCAAGGTGGCCATTACCTTTGGGTAAAACACTTAGAGAGTTGGGCGAGTGACTATCCCTGGAGGTGTTTAAAGGGAGACTGGATGAGGCATCGAGTGCCATGGTTTAGTTAACTGGAACGGTTAGGTGATAGGTTAGATTTGATGATCCTAGAGGTCTTTTCCAACCTGGTTGACTCTGTGATTCTGCGAAACAGGCTTCTGCCACATGGGGTTTTGTTTTTGCTTTTGCTTTGCCTGCAATGACTTCCAAGACACTGACGGAATTCCCTTCAAGCTTTGAGTACTGTCTGATACTATTTTGTGAGTAAATATTTCAAAGTCTCTGTCTAGAATCTAGTTATGGAATTTCTTATTGTGTTTTTCTGCCTTAGCAACAGAAAGGAGCCTCTCAAGTCCCCTGGTGGGCAAGAGGTATAACTGAAACTAAGAACTTCTTTCCAGTTTTAATGTTCACATTTGCTAGCTACTTCTTAAAGTGTTCTAGTTTTGTCTCTTTCCTGTGTGTATAAGTATCCAAACTGTGTGTTTCAAACATTGTAAATAAATGTTCTGGTGAGATTTAATGTTAATAAACAATTTTCATAGTTATTAACAATATTCATCTGGATATAAAAAATAATATAATTAATTTAGCATAATTTATAACTATGGCCCAGACTTACTTTGATGATCTAAATTGTTTTCTCAGACACCAGCCAACATGGACAATATGCTATTTTTTTGGATGAATTATTTTGATAGGCAGGACTACGGTGACATAAGAAAAACAGCAGCCACAACATTAGTAACGATAGCATTTTCCCATCACTCAGACTTGCACGATGGCCTGAAGAACTTGCATTCTCTGCTAAGAAACACACTGGAAGTGAATAGAATCAATCTATGTAAGTCACTTATTGTTTGGGTTTTTTCCTCTCCTCTGTTGTTATTATCTTTCATTTTGAAAGATGCTGAATTATCAAGCAAGTTGCACTTAAACCAAACCAGCATAATAGATGAAATCAAAATGAGAGAAAAGTATGTACAATGTCAGGGCAAGAATGCTAAGAATATGAAGAAGTTCTGGAGTTGTGTTAGTTTGAGGATCCCCAAATTAACTTTACGTTCTTTTAAATTATTTCCAGAGTGATTTTATAGTGCTTTATTACCATAAATAGAGAGAATAACCCTAACTCCATACATGTTCAGCCATAGGCAACAGGCAAGGGAGGCCATTGCCAAATCAGCAAAGAGGCGGTAGAATAACTGCAGTTCAATGACCTGGTTGCCTGTAAAACCAGGCTTGCTGCTGATGCTGTTAACAAAAGAGTCAGGATCTGAGAGTAGGCTGCAGATATCTTCAGGAGCCCTATTCAGCAACAGTTTTCAAATCCACTAACTGCCACCAGACTTCACCAGTTTGCAGCCTCAGATGCATCCCTTCACTTTCTTTTTTTCCTTTATGGGAATAACTCAATCCCTTTTCTCAGGGACAGTAAATCTCAGATTTGTTTATACTTCCTTGAGTAGCTTCTTCCTAGTGTCCCAGGGCCTACAGGGAAGACAGAGTTACATCTTTACTCTTTATCTGAGCTATGTGTGCCTTTGAAATCAATGTTAGCAGCAGGAGTAGAAAGTGAGATTTGAAGACTTAATTTCACTATCATATACAAATATACAGGTCCATCTGACAACCTCAGAGGGATTTTTGACCCTGCGTACCATGACTGGAAAAAGTGAAGTGTTTAACATTGACAGTAGACATGGAACCTAACTCCTGAGTTCCCACTTCTTCATTTCTATTGCTGCTGTTATTATTATGATCCAATAACTTACACTTTTACCAGGTCTATGATGATGTAACTACATTGTCTTCAACTGAGTTAATAATTTAGACTAGCAGAAGAGAATAACTGGATCAAATAAATGTCCACAAGATGAGAATAAAGAACAATTAGTGCTTGCACAGAAGCTGCACCAGAATTAATTCCATCTATATAGTAAATCTAAACAGCAGTCAGAAGTGTCCATAGAAAACCAAGGATATTTTAATTTATCTTTCTCTTCCTATTTACTTCATTTTTAAGATACATGTTTTGGGTTGGGTTGTTGTTTTTGTTTTTCTTTTCAATCAATACTAATTTTTTCAAGTTGTCATTAAATGTAAATGGATTAAGTCCAGATCTGGCAGACAATATTTGCCATTCAAAAACCTTATGGTATGAAAGCATCTTCCCTAGATCTAGATTTCTGCACGGCAAGGGTTCTTCAATGGTTTCTAAGTATTTATACATATCATCTCACATCACCGACTTAGCTAGTACAAAGAGACAGTGGTACCTTCCACACAAAGGTCATAGGCCACTGTTATTGACATATGCCTTTAATCCCTTGGATGCTCCAAAAGATGAAGATTAGCAGCAATCCTCAGAACTCACACCCAGGAGACAGCTATTTGTCAAAAAGTTGATATAATTGATGCTTACAAAAGAAGGGGAGTATGTAATTTATCTAATAAAAGTCAGGTCTTGTTTGCCTAGACTCCAGCATTTTGACAGTTCCCTTGCTGAATTATTTGATGTCAAGTTTTATGTAATAAATGCAAATTTTTCATCAGCTATGCATTTTCTTAAGAGCAACTGGTATCACTAGATGGATTTTCTTCCTTGGCTTTCTCCAGAGTTTTTCCTCTTAAAGTCTTTGTTTCCTTTAGAATTCATTATAAATGACATAATTATATGTCTTTTTCTCCCTCGATTTAGAGCATTTCTTACAGATAATGATTTGCAACTTGGAAATTACAAATAGCATGAATAGACACAATTATTAAATTGCAGAATTTCCTTTAAAAATCCAGAAATCTAGTTTAACTGAACTGTTCATAAATTATAAGTAGGCAGGTCACATTATTTCTTCTAATCTTCATATGTGGCCCTTGACACAAATTGAAATGTTTTTTCAAGATTAATTAAAAGGATTCCTCTGGAATCTTGAATATATTTAATACTGGTATGAGTAGAAGTGAACATGAAATGGAAGTAAAAGAAACTAAACAAAAGAAAAACTTTTATGAGGATTCCTTCAGGCAATCACAAAGTTTCAGAAATGCTCCAGCTAAACTGCAGCTGAGGTACAGAGTCTGTCCAAACCCCACGGAATCTATTGAAAAGCTTCCATTAATTTTGACCAGACATTAGCCCAAGTTTAAGAAGATGTATTAATAACTCTTCCAATTTTTTAGTCCCAATTTACATAGAGAGAATGAAAAGTAATACAAAATGTCAAGGCTTAAAGAATGGTTGTATAAGGCTAGCAGTGCTGTTCTAGTCACCCAATATCATGATATCGATTTATGGAATTGCTTGGCTATGTTTTCGTAGGTCACTCTTCACAGCTTAAAAAGACAAACCAAGAATAGCTTCTTTACATAATACATAAATGCCATAGTATTTTCTATTTCATTTCTGTTATTATGGAAATGCAAGATTTGCAATGTTTTCTGCTTTAGAGAGAGATTTAAAGTAAGAATGTCAGCTATTTTTCCTGACAATGGTGGTCATTAATTGACAAAGCCAAAGAGTGGGAACACTTTTACATATACATTTGCATGCATCCATTAGTGTGTTAGTTACTGCTGGTACACATATGCACCATGGGCTGCATCAGTCTCTTACAGAAGTATGGCCTGAAGCCCACTGAAATCAATTGATAAATGCAACGGCATCAGCAGAGTCCTGGGTGCATGTGTTTGCAACAGATGGATGCTCAACAGCCTCATCCTCTCTACAAAAATGAGGGCCAGAGTGTTCATTAATAGAGTGAGGAGAGGAGGTAGAGGGCCAGGGGACTTAAAAATCTACAATTAGGCAATGTTAATGAGGAATACTCTCAAAAGGTTTCCACTTTTGTAAGAAGCTTTCAGTTTAGTTTATATACAGGACGCTCTATAATACCAAGACATCTAACCATTAATTCAGATTGTTTTCAGGCTACAGTCTTTGCCACTGAATGGTTAGAGCTGCTAACATGCTATGCACAATCTGAGTGAAACTGAAGACAAAGCTCATGTTCGCTTTAGTCAGGACAGGGCTAGGCCAGTGCTCAGGACCTCCTAATATCCTATTCACAATGCCTAACACCAAGTTCCATTTCTTTTATCACATATTTGCCAATTACAAACAAACAAAATCAATCTGAAACCAAAGCAAACCAAAGAGACACAAACTAAAATCAACCAAAGAAACAAACAAACAAACAAACAAAAAAAAAAAAACAAAACAAAAAACCAAACTCAAAACCAAACAAAACCCCACAGGTGTGTTGACTACTTTAACATTTCCTTCATTGTCTTCAAAATAGAAATAAATTAAATAAGTAAACCCAAAATTTTTCAACTCAATTATTTCTGATCAAACAAGACGCTAATCCAGGATTTGATCCTGAAAGTAATGCACATCAACAAAATTCACTCACACAAAGAAGCTTGTTGTTATCTAATGGATACTGTGAAAGTTCCTGTCACTTCTAACTCATCCTTTCTCCTGCTCATATATTGCTATTCCTTTGCTTCTTGCAAGACTAGCATTCATCTGATCCTGTAGGTCAGCTGACAAAAAATACACCCTATAGGAAGCAACAAATATAGACATGTATTGCTCCATACAAAGAAATTAAAATCTTGACTACGGTAAGAATGTGAAACCAAGAAGTAAGCTTTTACAGCTTATCACTAAACCTAAGCCAAACAATCCCAAAGAGTTTAAGAAACAGCTTTTCTTACTGAGATGAATTTCTCTGTCTACTTCTTCTAAGAGTAGGTCTTCTCCCTCCACCTGCCTTCCCTTTTTCTTACTCATGAGAGTTTTCTTTGGGTCAGTACAAACTGGGAGGCCTCAGAAAACTACAGCCTACATTGCACAGGGAATTGCTTTAGCCAGGTTGCTAAATTAAATAATTTCAAGTGAGCAGCAGAAACATATGGCAGAAGTACTAGTAGAGAGACAGAGCAGGATCACCTTCTGCTGTGATGAATCTGTAGATCTGTTTAAGTCCTCTGTAACTTAACCACCTGGCCAAAATAAAAATGTGGTATGTCAGAAGTAAAGAGGCCAGTTATCAATGGTACTGTCCCTGTGGCGTAACAAACTGAATCACTATAATGAGTTCCCAAGCAAATACATAAATGATGTCTACAAAATTGATGGCAACTGATATATTCCCTCCTGACACACCCTTTGTACTAGGAGGGACATACTCCTGGCATGAAAAATGTACCAGAAAATGCAAGTGATGCTCCAAGTGGCAGGATTACGTCTATATCTGAACTGCAGGGATAGTAAGAGCTACAATGCAAAAATAATCAGGAAAAATATTTTCAAGGTGGAAAACCGTGTCTATTGTAAACGTGAAACCTCAAATATTCGTGTATATGTTGGTATTATTACTGTCCTTGGAACACTGTTTACATTTTAATTGGCCAATGAAAGTAAGACATGTTGCTTTCTGAGGGAATGAGAAAAGTAATGATCTCTGCACGTGAGACAGAAACTTTTTTTTGTCTGTCTGACCAATAATGACTACATTAATTTCTTCTGTGAATCTGCTTCCTGAGTCCTATATCCAGACTATATGGGATCTTTATGTTTAAAGTATCAGGGATCTGCTGGTGCCTTTGACTTCTACATGTTACTCCAACTCTAATAATTGTTTGGCTACCACATATAAGAAATACTTAAAAAAACTTCTGAAGGTCAAACACAAAATTAAATGCACAATTTTATCTAAAGTTTTAGTCAGGTTACTTTACTTTTCAATTTCCTTATTTTTAAATATACAATTATATACTAACAACATATTCTGTTTTTAATAAAAATATCCTGCAAAGTTCAAAGTCATTTTTAAATCATACTATTTTTAGTTTACTGAAACCTGTTTTTGAAAATCCCTCCTACGAAAACATATAAAATTCAAAGTAATTTGCAATAGCGGACAAAATAGTCTAAAATCTGAGGGATAAATATTTTCTGTTGTGAACCTGCAAAATTTAAACAAGTAAGAAAGTTCAAAATGTTCCACAAAATCATCTTTTATTTTTCCAACCAGGTCTAGTTATACATTTATTACAGTAAAGCAGCTTTTAAAAAGCAGCTGTGTTTTCCACCAAGAGGTGACAGCATTTCATTGTGGGGCTAATGTGTGTAAATGATCCCTTCTGACCTTGTATTCTTTGTGCATTCTAAGTTCACACTGAAACCAACTATTTGTGCATTCTAAGTTCACCCTGAAACCAACTATGTGTTAACAATAGTATCCTAGCCAAATTCTACCGGCATGATTGTGTCATTACGACTACCTAAATTTCCCTTGGTTCATTTGGATACAGAATTTTCTGCTATTGAGCCAAAGTCTTCAAAAGGAGTTTTGCCACAGATTGTCTTGCTAAGATTTCAGGCACCTTGGTAAATTTCCCTGCTGAGCCAAAGAACTGAGCAGAGAACTTTCTCCCTTCCATATTGCAGGACCTGGCAACTGTTCAAAAGTGAACTAATGCTATCCAAAATAGATCAGAAAATAAACATATCTACTCAAATGGAAACACAAGAAGCCATTCAGGTTCTGACTATTATCACCCAACCTGGAATTTAGCTTGGATACTTCATCAACATAATTACTCTCACAGAGACTGCTTGTCAAAGGTTCTTCTTCTGCCTCACTGGTCAATGGACATTTTGCACAGACAGAGAAGCATAAACAATCTTATAAAGGACAAAGTAACTCCTGCAAACATTTCAGTAAAAGTACCCCCAAAATACCATCTTCCCACCTCAAGTGTAATCTGAAAACCTTTAAGTCTAAGATAAAACCTCCATACTCCGTAAGGGCCTGCATACCCTCATTTTAAGGATTTGTCGCAATGAAAACACGAAATTATTTCAAATTAATAGCCAAAAAAATTGAGGAGTTCATGAGGGAAGTCAGATAAAAATGCAAATTTTGAAGACTAGAATTTGCATACTTGGTGAAAAGTCAAACACATGGCCAAAAAAGTAAAAAAGGAAAACTCCCCAATTATTGCTTGCAGAATCAATAATATAAAACATATCTCCATTACATGCTGATTTAATTGAAAATACATTTCTCTAATCCTTGCCAGGAAAAAAAAGAAGAAATAATATGGCTACAGAATTCATGTGCCTACATTTTATCTGCACGACCTGCTTCAAGACCTGAGCCAAGTTTCATTAAACATTATAGGTCTCATAACTTTTGGGTTTTTTTTTCTTTTTCTTTTCTTTTTTTCTCTTTATTTTTCCTTCCCCCCCCCCCTCCCCCCCAGCCTTAAAGATTCCCATATGGCACCCAACACCAAGAAAAAAAACTGTGGCAGGGCAAAGTTTTTCACACTCTCAATTTAAAGCAAATATTACAAAGGGACGTAGTGGCAAAGTTAAAAACTGTAAACAAAGAGAAGATCTCACTTGCAGCAAGTCTCATGGGCAGTTGTACAAGTCTTGAAATAGGATCTTTTCATCTGAAAGATGACATACAACAAGATGGTCTCATGCCTTATGTATAGTACTGAACTATACTGGCTCAGTGGAACACAGTCCACTCCTCGCTGGAAACTCTGTTTACTCATATTGTGGTATTAAGGAATTCTGTTGTATTACTGTGGCATCTGCTAAAAACGTCAGATGTGATCACAGCCCTTGCAAAACAAGTATTTTAACAACCAAAACCTTATGATAGGTTATATTTCAGTGATTTGGAAACAACACTGCATTATCTGAGAAAACAGCACAGATGTTGCTTAATAAACTGCTCAGTTTATGCATTGTATTAACCTCATGAAACATTTATGCAAATCTTGCATTAACAAAAGGTAAAAGAATCATTATAGGTTATGAAGAAAACAATGTGACAACCTTTGTTTTTACCTCCATGTTTTATGGGGGCATTTTAACTCTTAGGGGTTTCTGTTTAGGAAGACACAGGGGCATTATAGATTTTCATCTATTTTGTTTTCAGTTCTGCTATCATTCCTTCCAGCTGATTTCACATTTTATAATGCTAATAGTGGGTGTATGGTTTTGAGTTTCTCTACTGTCAGCTGGTCAGTAGGTCTGAGGGATATATTTAATGGAATCTGACAGCTGATGGAACTGATCTCATTGAAAGGGGATTTGATATGTGGGATGAATGTGGTGACCCTCAATTCGCCATATTAATGACCATTATTATTCAAACTCTTGCAGCCAATATAACTCTTTTTTTTGGACACAGCAGTACATGTGTATAAAAGAAATGACTTATGGATGAGTTAGTCTGTATACTAGTTTGAGTGTCATTTAGATAGCATGTCAAAACAGATTAGCTATTTTACCCTGAGATAAAATTAAAGGAAAAGCTTTGGTACTCTGTACGCTTGTAAACAAAGTAATCATAAAAACAGATAGTTTCACTGGTCTGAGTCAGAAATCCAAATACACACCTTCAACTGGGGGGGAAAAAAAGTACTTTGCTTTGGACAATATAAAATAAAACTTAGCACTCAGATACTGTAGCTGCAACCAACAGGTCTTCCTTACAGAAATTATGGAGCACCCTGTGTGCACAAATACATTTTAGAGAAAGAGAACTATATTAGCCTTACATTACACAAAGCAGAATGTAGGTAACTCCACCAAAACTGGATTGGAAAAGAATGTATTATGTTGATTTCTGAGGGAGTATTTATTTGTTTTATTTAGTCTCTGCTTGCAGAAAGAAATTTGCCTCAAAAATATGCATGGTAGGGAAAACCATACTATAGTTGAAAAAAAAAATCTTAGATTTCTGTCATCTTTTAGCAGAAAGGAAATTGGTCACATTAACAGATGCATAAAGGATACAAAAGGAAATCAGAGTATGTGAGAAACAGTGACAAGGAATCATTTGCTTTTAAATTACACAGTGCTGCTACTTTTAAAAGCCACAAATATAAAATCTATTATTGATCTTGAGCATTGCCTCCTATTTTGAATGTCTTTTAAAGCCAAGGACACTCTAATGTTGTTTAATCAATAACTGCTTTCACATTTTTGAAGCAAATATGCAATTTGTTTACAGATTTTAAAGGTTACTAATGTCCATTGCCTTTCTTTTCTATCATGTCTGAGAAGAAGTGATGTTCTACACTATTCAGCTAGGGTGCCCGCCATGCTAGGCAGGATGTTCAAAACCTCTGCAGCCTCTTTTATGGCCTTTGTGGTACAGGAATAATATAAGTATGCTGCATTTCTCTCCCTTCCTGCTTTAGCAAGTTCTCCAAAGAGAGAGAAAGCTTTCAAAAGGAACCACATAAAGTGCAGCCACCACCAAAATAATGCACCAAGACACTCAACCTACACATAAGTGATAAGTATTGCAGCATATGAGGAATCTATCAATAACTTTTAAGTTATTAAGGGAACCATGTGAGAAAGAGGATGTAATTAGATCCTAGTAGTGAGGTTCACATTTGGTTTCCATATTTTTGAAGATTCAACATCAGAATATCTCAATTACTGTATGGTTTGAAAGACTTAACCATACGATGACACTCAATTACTCACTCATCCAGCCAAAAATGCAAATGTACTTGATAAGTCAGTTCTTTAATCTTTTATGAATTGCCTTTTTATATATATAAACATTGTCCCCACATGGACAACAGCACCGTATATCAGCAGCAGCTAATGTTTATTTTCTGGTTCATCCTCTATTGATGGAAATTCTAGCTAGGATTGTTTCCAAAATTCACTATCTCTACTTTTAGGTTAACACTGAAATTGAAATGAAGGTAGACTTTGACACAAAGAACACAGACACATAAATGCAATAAAAGTAGATAAGAGGAAAAACTTACCACACATGCTAATGTTCAAAATTTTACACCCTTAATACTCAAATTCATATTCACTTTTCATGTGCTTCCTAACAAGAGTCCGCTCACCATCCACAAGCTGAGACAACATTATAGTTATTATTTTCTCACTCTGAAAATAACACCTCACTTGTAAGATATATGCATCTGCAATAGGATATTTGCAGGGGAAAAAAAAAGATGATAACCTAGCTTTGAGTCATCAAACTTGTTTACAGCCCTGTTTCAAATAGTGATTTATTAGTTCTAGCCAGTAATAATCAGTGTCCTAGTCCTTCATTTCTGATCTATCCACTGCTCCTATGCAAGAATGATTTCACCTAGTCATTGGTAGCCAGCTATACCTGTGCACGTTTACATAAGTGCTTCTCTACATTACATACACGAACAGAAAAAAAATATGTATGACACACTCATTAATTTCTTAGAATTTTAATGAGATCAAACCACACACCTGCTGTTGCACAGAGAAATTTGAACCAGAAATCAGTGATCATCCCACTTTATGTTAAGGGAAATCGATATAAAATAGAACACAGAGAAACTGAATTTTTAGCTGGTTTTGTTCTACTTCATGTAGAATGACTATAACACTCTGCAGACTTTAGGACCTTGAATGCTATATAATCCCACATATTGGCTTGCTGAACCTGAGCCACAGCTGTTCTGATAACAGACCCTTTGAAATTGCTACAACTTTGAATAAAGGCAGTGTTTGTGGTAATAGTATTGCACGGGTGATAGATTAATCATTGCTGCACATATTTCCCAAGGTTTTTTTGTGTTGCTCTTAAATGAGTGCACAGCAGTCTGAACACCCAAAACTCCTTTGCCCGTGTGGTCAACTGATCAGTCAGACTAGAAATGAAATGGGTGAATCTCATCTATTAAAAAGAGCAAGAGTTTACATGCTTTAAACACAGTAATCATGGGATCAAAGCTAGTCCCAAGTCCCTAGTACCACCATTATATGTAAGAAGAAAAATTCTAGAAGTCAAAATAGCAACTGACAAAACAGAACAGAGTTCACACTATATAATTTACTAATTTGGATTTGTACATTATCCATTAAAAAGGAAAAAATGGTGAGTATACATAAATCCTACCCTGTGACTTCTACCAGAAATGTAGATACCCTGAATGTCTTGGTTTAAGAGACCTAATATTCAGCTAAGAGAAAACACATTTTCTTTTAATCAAAATCACATTTCTTTAATCCAGAGCTGAAAGTATTAGAGCTCATGTATGTGCATATTGAGATCAAATTTATTTGTACTACAAATGAAATGTTCCTATTGCTGTACTTGATGATCTCAATATTAATTTTAGAGTGGTCTACCAAGTCTATCCATCTTTTGATGAGGGCTGTAGGTCTATCCTAATGCTACTTTTCCAAAAGAAAAGAAGATAATGTCAGCTTGCTCTTTTCAAAATTAATTAAATAAGCCTGCCCAGTTCCTAGCTGGTGACTAAATGCATTTTAATGTGAGAAGGTGACAGAACAGTTGGAATGGCTAGGCTTGATGAGCTGTTGTACTAAATACCCACTATATCGCACTTAAAGTAGTTCCCTCTTCGTTGTTCAGGCCATAATGTTTGCAGAGTACTTTCCATAGCAGTCTTGGAGGTCAGATAAATTCAGTGAAAGTGAGAAGCTTAGCCAGAAAAACAAACTTCCACCTACTTCGTGTCAAGTGCTTCCTGTGTTTAATTCTAGGCCTTCAAAGGTAGCAAGCCAACAAAACATTTATACTAGATATGCCACAGCTTAGATTTAGGACACCTGAAAATCTCTGCTGTGATTTATTGATATTTTGTACCCTATTAGGTAATTTAGATTCCTTAAGCAAGCATTCATAGATACAATAAAATTAAAACCATCAATAGTCACTCCTGCCTACCGTAGAATTGCCAAAGCAAAACTATCCAGAATTGAAACAATAACATTCCTGCTGGTTCTCTGATGCATCTGAGGTGACATACAGTAATAGAGTTCTAAGTTATGAAGAAAAAGATATTCTTATTTAAATCGAAGTGGCAGGGCTGTATCCAGTAGGGGCAGACAGTAAGCAGGACATTGCTGAAACTGCCTGGTTAAGTCATGACTTTTATTATGTGACAGTATTGACTGAAGAAAACAGCAAACTGGCTCTGCTGTAAATCAATGAGCTTTCGCTAGGCTTTCACAAAATAAAAGACCTGCTGGATTCAAAAGTAAAATAATTGATTTTCTTGCACAGAACAGGTTGAAGATTGCAAGGAACAATTCCATAATCATTCACAGCAATAATACTTTAAAGGTACTGAAAATGAGCCAGGTTTTATTAGCAAACTCGAAATATTTAGTTTGAGGATATAAACACAATCAAGATGCAATAAATGTAAGGTCCTGACAAGTGATCTAGCTCAGCACCAGACAAAGTTATTCTGGAAGGAAATTTCAACAGAAAAACCAACATCTGAACAGCCTAAAAAAGTAAGCAGAAGGAAATAGTTAAGATTTACATATATGTGTGCATGTGTCTGTTCTAATAATTTGTGGATTTTTTTAAACTAGTATGTTTGGTTTATAAAAAGGGGAAATAATCAGAGGCAAAAAGTACCAGTGAATAGTGGAAGGAACAAACAATGATTCTAGACACATAATAAAGATATGTATGCTTTTTCACCTGATCTATGTTATCTGATGATAAAGTTAAATCATTTACCAGCATTTACAACACATTTCTTTGTCTTTCTTTCCATCATGATGAAGCAGTTACAGAAATTATACCTACAAAAGTATAGTTTAAAACAGTTCCTCTCTTTTAAGGTTTGGGGATTACACTGAGCACAATTTCTTCCCTTTTGAATTCTATTAAAAGCTGAACTCTTTGCAGCACACCATTGGTAGTGCTCTCAGGGACACCAGCTACAAATTGTGCTAGACCTAATTGGCTTTCCCTGTTGCTAAAATATCTGGAATTATATCTCTAGTCCTGGCAGGAGACTGTACACACAGTGTGATGGAAATTTAAGGATTCATGGATCCTCAGTCAACTGGATGAGAAAGAGGCCTGTTCAAAGTAATGTATATCTTTTAGAAAATTTTAACTAGTTTTTAGCAAATGTTGCCCTCAATCAAAGCTAAAACAAGGTTTACTTCACTTTTAAATGAGGCTTAGTAAGGCTGTAATACCCCTTTCACTGTACCAAAAATAACTGCAACCTCTTTCCTTGACAAATAGCTTCTGAAAAGCACCGAAGCAGAGTTATAGACTAAAAAGCACTAAAAATATACTCTGTACCACACACGTGCAGCAAAACAGCTTGATTTCATCATAACACTTAAATGCAATATTTTCCTGCACAGTATTGTATTAATATGATAAAGAGCAGCCAGCCAAAAAAATAGCTGAAGAGCTGCAAAGTGATTTCAGAAATTGAATAGCAATTTCAAATGTTTGGTAAGCATTAACTTGCTCACTGCATCCTATCAAAACCAGCTGCCCATAATTCTAACTTTTTTTTCCTTCCAAAAATACAAGGCCTTGAAATCCTACATTAATGCGAATTGAATATGGCAAGTGAAAGAGTAAATGTAATTATGAAAGAAACTTCCCACCACTGAAACCTTCCCTATTACATCTGCCTGTTGCACTACAGAAGCAACTCAAAAATGTGTCCTTACATAGGATACTTGTGTATCCGTGCTGACAACCAGTAGGCTGCATGAAATTTTAAAACATTCTTCTGCAGGGTGCAGTGACTAATCTCACTGAAGGTTCACTTGCCACAGCTCTAATCAATGAATGTACGAGTGCCAAGAGAAAGAACGCTGAGTTGTTTGCTTGTATTGTGAAGACCTTCAAATATTCAGCAGGCAGTAAAAGTACACTCCAGTCATTCATATACAGCAATCTGGAAGGAAACCATCTGAGACAGCTGAGAAATCTGGTCACCATTCTGCAAGCATTTGGATAAATAATTTTGTTTTCAATCAAAAGCTTTGGTCCACACCTAAATACAAGTTGTTATGTAGCAAGCAATACCCTTCAGCAATAGTCTCTCTTAACTTTCAGATCTCTAACTCTCATTCTTTGCAGAGCGTGGAATATGGTTGTAAGCAGAGCGGCTGCCAGTTAGGCTATATAAACTCACTTTGGTACTAGCACATAATTATATGCTCTGCAAAGCACTTCAAGATGTCTGACTACTAGAAACGTACTGCAAGAAAATGAAGCTGTCATTGTTTGTAAATTTGCAAGCTTCAGCACCAAAGATCTCAGCAATTAACAGCTTCATGCACTGCAATCTTAAAGAATAATTGATTCCACAGATAAACAAAAAGACAAGAAAGGTTTAAAATTATGAAGGCCTGAAGTGAAAAATAAGAAATCACATATCATGCAAAGTTAGCGTTGTGTTAAAAGAGATGACCACAACTACACTTACACATATAACTTACACTCCAGCTGTCACTATGAGAAAACCTAATTCACCAGGTTTTGTTTTTCTCAACTGTCACCACTGAAGAAGGCAGGTCAGTATTCATAGCATGGAGAACACATACACAGAGGCTGCATGCAACCAGTGCAAGCCAACTATGCAGCTGATGGAGCAGCTTATACAAAACAATCTCTTTTGTCATTGGACATAGTGAAGTTGCAAAGAACTTAAAGTGCTTGAAAAAATGCAGCAAACTGAAAAGTTGTTCTTCATTTTAATAATTCCTGCAAAACTCATAGCAGTAATAGGCTGCCATGAAAGATTATGCAGTAATGACTGTCTTTTTACTGTAACATCAGGCAGATGTCCTAATGCATTAAAAAGGAATAGCCAAAGAGATGACATGCCAGATGTGGCATAGCTCTCAAGTAATCCCCGCAGGTAAAAAGGACAGGTAAATCACGCACTCTGAACAGCGCTGAAAGGGCTTTGAGCACTGAACTGCAGGGGATTATTTAGCTCTTGTAAACCACACATGAAAATATTTTTTGCTTCTGTGTTACACAACATTCCTTTCATCTGTTTTGTTACATCACTTCCATTTTGTTTCAAACTGACCTCTTAAAAGAATGATGGTTAAAGCACAAGTCTCCTAAAGGGCAAACTGCTTCCTCATTGTAGTTAAGTAACCAGCCTAGAACGTGAAAGTATGTCCAGAGGCAAACACTCCAATCTCTGCTTTATTCCTCCTTTTCTCCACCTTTTCCCAATAAGCTTTGAAAGACAGTTTTATGTACAGGATGCTTTCTATCAAGATCTGGAGGAAAAAGGGAAAGAGGAGGAAAGGGAAGGAGAAAAGAGGAAAGGGAAGAAAAGAGGCTGAAGGAAAACATTGTAAAACCTCAGGACAATGCCGGGAGGTGGAAAGAATATGAGATTACTTCTCTGTCAGCAGAGAGGAGCTATAAGCACAGGTTGGATTGTTTTTATTCCTTCTTACCACCTCCACTTTCCTATCAGCCAAATGTGTAGTGTCACTGACTTTCACTTTATATAGCCTCTTTCCAAAAGCTGATGAAGCTCCCTATATTACAGTCATACAAACTCCAAGTAAACTTCATGTAATAAAGATCAGAAGGATCTGTTACACAAGACCATTCCTCTTGGATCACACCTTTTACATGTAACGACAAAGCACAGCCTTTGTCAAGACACCTGCATCTCAATTTTTTTTTTTTGGAAGATGTTTTAAATACGAACAAAGAAAAGCATAAAGAACCTTTTCCCTCAAGGTAATATTTTGCTGAAAGCTTTGGCTCAAAATTATGAAGGTGTATAAATCTGTATGACAAGTTAATACATTACAATTGTGTTCCATAGGTAAGAACAAAAGAAAATTCATTATTGCTTTTAATTTATCAAACATTTAATAAGAATGTCATTACTTAATTGTCCCTGCCTTATAAGTAAAAACAATAGCCTGCTTCCTTGAGCTTTATGTTGCCATAACCAAAATCAAATGCATAGTTTCAAGGAAAAAAAAATTCTTTTCCATAATTGCCTAATGGAGTGTAAAAAAGCTCTTGAAAGTCCACAAAGGTTAAAAAACACGAGTGACAGTGAGACATGCAACAAGTTTTAAGCAAGAATGCATGTTTCAGGTTCTGTTCTTGGGTCATACTAAAGTCTCTGCTCTAAGTCACATAATTATTCAAAAGTGGCATCTCCAAGCATGATACTCTCAAAACTGAGTAACAGGGTCAGTAAATAAAAATAACTTCTCAGATGCATAACGGCTTCAAGGTGTCAACATAAACATTTGCAATGAAGAAAAGCAAGTGAGAAGACATCTGAAGTTGTGATGTCGTTTATGCACAATTTTCTAAGAAATAATTTTCTTTTCATGGTTTTGTTTCATAATTTGTTATTCATTCTGAGACAGAGAACCACAAAGTTTGAGAATCTGTACTAGCATCTTTAAACCCCAAAATTTTCTATTACTTAGAGTTGATCAAAACAACATTCATGTAAATCATGAAAATAGATACTTCAGAAAATCTTGCTAAAGAGCTAGTACCAGCTGCAGACACTTTTACATGTAGCTATTTGAGATCAGTCTCAAAACTATCTACGGTTTCATTTTTAAGGCAAATTACCTTTTATCAACACTAGAATTTTACATTATTTTGAGTTCCCTTTTCCAATAAAAGACCTCTTCTTACAGAATACAGACTTGTGTTTTCCTGCGTATAATACTTCTCATTCGCCTCAGCATCTCCACCACATCCATTTCTTCAATAAATGAAGCCTCACCTGACTCATTTCCTTTTAAAGATGTTCACCTCTGCATTACAGTTCCTACCACCTAGTGGTTTTGATGTCATACACAAACAGAACCTCTCCATTCGCATAACTGAAGCTCACAAGGTTCAAGCACGAGAAACAAGCCACACTAGCAGATGACTTCCAAAATATTGTGCAGTTATGTGTTATAACCTCATAAAAACTGCCGATCAAATAATATGACATATGGCTGAGTTATGCATAGCTAGAATCACAGATTTTTTTTTACCCATTTAAAAGAAACTACACTCACATGTTCATTCATACAACATGCAGAGAAATCTCATCTTCTGAAGACTGGGTTCTCTAGACTGCATCAAATAAAGGAAACAGGCCTTGGAACAAGCGGATTCTTTTTATCTGAAGTGAGTGCCAGCACTTATCAGCTTCAATTAAGATTAAATAAGCAATTGATTAGCATACAAGATTTAACTACCTTCCTCCATCTTCTTATTAGCTGCACTAGCCCTATCACCTAGATGCTCATGCCAATTAAACAGCAGGCCAAGCAGCTTTCTGAATTGAGTGCTCCACGAACTTGGTCTTAACCCATGGCCTTCCCCTAGAAGTTATAACTTGGAAAGTCCCTAACAGTATAAAGCAACTTAGATATGGTGGCATACTCTGCATTAATCTAACAGATGACGACCTCACAGCTCTCCACCCTCAGTACAAATGGCATCACCATGAATGCTGTGTGACTTCTCTCATACACTGAGACAAAAATACCTTGTTTTCCATACAACCTGCTAACTATGTGAGAGCATCCAGTCCCACACCTGAGCTACCAGGGTTTCAAAAAGAATTTCTTTAATATGGAAGTCAGTCCTTGGTCACAGAGATTGCTCACACACCTGGCAGAATTAATTTCATATTGTCACACTTTTAATTTTGATATCAAAGTGTTTCTGGAAATGAATATGGCCTTTCCTTGACAATTAACAGATTTTTAAAAGCGGATAAATGCAAATTTCCTGAGAGAGATGTGAGAGCCTTTTGTATAACATAACATAATAAAACAGAACACAGATCTTAATCTATATTGAGAGTGGGGGCTCTTTGTTCCTCTCTGCCAGCCACATATCTGGCATTCCAAGTTACCCCTAAACACAGGAAATGAGAAAATGTTTTAAAATTCAGTTGTCCATGGTCCTATTCATGCACTGATATTACCATGAAAGAATTCCACTTCAGGATATTTACGTGGAAGACTTTTCCCTTCAAGAAATAGCTTTGATAATATTTGTTCATATGATATGGCAAAAGCAACAATTTTAGGTACACCAAAAAGCGAAAAGTGTAGTTGAATTGATGTGCACCAACAATTCAATTTCTCCAGGAAACTGTTAAAGTCACTTTCTTAAATTAACAATAGACCCACAACTTCTTCATGGCTTTCACATGACTTTTGCTTACATGTATCTTACACTTACTGGTCTATTTTTAGAAACATATTGCAACCTCATTTCAAAACACCTTGGGTTTAATTTGCAAACACACACACATAGCAGCCAGATTAGCACAGCTGAAGAAGCATAAAAGCAAAACAGAGACTCTGCTGGTTCTAAAGCCTTGCACTCTAGTTACATGATCTGATTCTCCATCAAATCAAAGTTTAAATGAGTTCCATTTCTCTTGATGATTGTGAGCAGATCCCCGTAATATTCACTGCTATCAAACACACATAGAAACAAGAAGCAAAGACTTATTATATTAAAAAGCAGACACAGATAAGACTGGCATGCAGACATAAATTAAAAAAAATATTCTGTCTCTGTTTTGTGAGGGGAAGTTGAAAAAATGAAACACTCGGCAAAGAATCACTTTTATTCTAGTTCTTAACTCCATCCCCATATATATCCCAGCAGAACCCTTGCTAAGGAACCTAAGGAAAGCTGTTCTCTGTGCATAAATTGACTTCTCCAGCTCCCAGTACAGGGATTCCCTTTCCAAACCCAAGATTTGATGTACTTCAGTTGTCTAAAGCTATCGATCTAACAAATACTTATTGGGAAAGATCTCACAACATCCACTAAAGAATTGAGGCAAAACGACTGTATTTGTGCTGTCTTTGCTGAAAATACCAGGTAACAACAACTGCAAGTCTAACAGTTGCTGGACTCCCCTAATTTAACTTCAGCAAGTATTAACCAGCATCTCAAAGTATTAATTAAAACAGACTTTAAATTGCTTTTAAATTTGTAAAAGCCATCATGTAACTGATAAAAAAATGTTTTGACATAGAAGCTAATGTGACATTTTTACCAGTTTCTAGAACAAGAAAGAAACTCAAGTCAAAGCTTTCTGAATACATATGTTTTACACTCACCTAAGCTTACAAACAGGCAACAGTTCCATTGTAGCAAATACCTGAACTTTGCACTGAATTAACTCAGTGGTGAAAGAATTAATTTTCATGCCTCAGTAACAGAGTTAGCACTGATTAAAACAGAGTAAATCCTGAGAGCTCCCTATTATCCTCCCTAAGGTAAAATATCTCCCTTTTTATCTCCAAGTTGGTGATTAGTCCATTTTGGTTTTTCCTCTAGTTAAGTTCAGATCGAGTAGCATCCTGCAAGAAGTTCTTTTTGTGACCATGCCTAAACAATACTTCCCATTATACCAACTTGCTCTTGGTGAAAATCAGAAAGCAGCATTTCTTACATATGGATTCCTGCCCTCAGCTCAAGGCAGGCACAAGTTGTAGTCAGAAAGGTAAGGAAAAAACCAAACACACACACACTCCACCCCCCCCCCCCCCCCCCAAAAAAAAATCACTTAGCAAAACCGTAAACCCAGGAATGACAATGTTCACCAAGCAGGTATTTTTTTTTTTACCCAAGAAGTAAAGAATCTTATGTTTTCCAGATTTTAGTGAAGGAAAAAAGATTAAGGATAATGAACACAGTGCCAAAAAAAAAATCTATATGAGAAAGTTGGTTTACACAAGACTTCATGTTAGAAATTAAAACCTGTGATATGTAGCAGCGGACTGTTTCAAAGACCTTCTTCATCAGTTCTGTTTCCTAAATTATTATCCATGAAATTTAGTGGCTGAGTAACTAATGTTTTGAACACTGAAGAGTTCTTTAGCCCAAGAAATTTTAAAAAGTGTGTGTGTAATATCCATATTGCCAGAAGCAGCAGGAGGAAGCCATTATCATTACTTACACAATCTATTCTCACTGAGAACGTTGCCCAATATAATTTACAAAATTTCTGTTGGAAATGCATTAGCAGCTGAGCAGCAAGCAGCTTCTAAGGGATAGAGAAAATAAATTAAAAACCTAGCTTCCAAGCCTCAAATGCTATTGAATGTCAGCTGCAATCCCTACAGCCAGCAGTCTATAGCCTTTTAAAGTCTAAAGAACACTTATTTTTAATGTGCAGATTTCATCTGATTTTGGTTTAAGAAACTTTTTACAGATTCACTTCAAATGAAGTGACAGTTCAAATGCAAAAATATCCTTCCACAGAAATTAACAACACAGAGTGCATGAACTTTTCATACCAATGTATGAAGTATGCATGCAGATGCATGTATACACACACACACACAAGCATAAAGTGCAATTTCAAAGTTGCATTTTATTTGGTAGTGAAACAAGATTCCCCACTAGCTGCACAGTGCTAGTGTGCACATCTCAAGTGCTTAAACTTTTCATTGTTTCAGAATCTTAATAGCCATTTGTGTTCTTTACATTTTAAAACAATAAAAAGGATAGAAAGCATTTTCTCAGTATAAACACAATGATTCTCTGATCCTTTTGTAAGTGGATCTCTCTACTCCTATTTTAATTTCTGCTGAAAGTTCTTTTGGCACAAAAGTTCTGGCCTCTGAGAGAATAAAGGCTTCACTCTGCCTTCTCACACAAAACCTTCAAGTGGGTACTAGAATTAGTGAAACTCTTCAAAGTGGATCTCATGAGGTTTTCTACTAATCTCACCCTCAAGGGGAAATGGTGCACAAAGTAGACAGAGGTTGTTGCTTGCCAGCTAACCCTTTCAGGAAACCCAGAGGAGATGGATGTCATTTCTGACTCTACAAACTAGTCAATCGTCTTCTTTAACTAGAAGGACCCTAGTTCATGGCAACTACTGTAACACAAGAATATGTCCTGCATCATGGAAGACTAATGTCCTTGTTATCTCTTATCCTTATAGTTTCAATGTGGCTGTATTTCCTTGGTGTAACCTCAGAAAAGAGAGGGAATACACTGTTCTACAAACTCTTAAAACCTGTAAACCTGGTAAAACAGTGGACATTCCTGGTTTGACACACCATTAATGTGCCTGCTTGTGATACTGCATTTCATTGTATTTTAAGTACCATTCTCTATAAACTGGAGGATTAAACATTCATGACCGGTAACAGACTAATATCCTGAGACATGTACAGAAAATATAGGTCACAGTTAAAAGTCAATCAAAAATTGCAGAAAACAGAACTAGTTTCTCCACATAAGCTTGGCTTTCCGCTGCCCTCTATTCCAGTTGTCATATTTGTTCATTTCTGTGCCAGCCGACATATCCCATTAAGAATCTGTATTCACATTCTATGAAACAGAAAAGCAACTCAATGTAGAGCCACTTGTACTCAGTGTGCCTGCCCATCACCACCTGGGCCAACAACCTGGAATCTACAGAGAATGTAAAGACTATGTATTATTGTGCATTACATAACCACAATCACAGTATCACCTATAGCACACACAGAAAATACCAGACTGATGAAACTGCTACCTTAATAGAGGGGTTGATGCCTTCTTAGAGATCATGCCAGTGGCATCCTGGCCTGTATCAGAAACAGTGTGGCCAGTAGGACAAGGGAGGTTATTCTTCCTCTGTACTCAACACTGGTCAGGCCACACCTCGAGTACTGTGTCCAGCTCTGGGCTCCTCAATTCAAGAGAGATGTTGAGATACTGGAACGTGTTCAGAAGAGGGCAACAAAGCTGGTGAGGGGCCTGGAACATAGACCTGTGAGGAGAGGCTGAGGGAGCTGGGGCTGTGCAGCCTGCAGAAGAGAAGGCTCAGAGGTGACCTCATTGCTGTCTACAACTACCTGAAGGGAGGTTGTAGCCAGGTAGGAGTTGATCTCTTCTGCCAGGCAAGCAGCAACAGAACAAGGGGGGACAGTCTCAAGTTGTGTTGGGGGAGGTATAGGCTTGATATTAGGAGGAAGTTCTTGACAGAGAGAGTGATTTGCCATTGGAATCCAAAGCCTGGATGAGGCTCTCAGTTGACTGGATAGGGCTGGGTGATAGGTTGGACTGGATGATATTGGAGGTCTCTTCCAACCCGGTTGATTCTATGTCATTTTTTTCTTCAAACATTTTAATTTATGTTGCCCCTTGCTTTGCAGATTTCCATTTCTCCTCTTTGAAAAGGAGCTCCTTCATTATGTCATACACACTTGTTTAATCTACTGGCTGGTAACCTTGCATAAAGCTGTGACTGCCTTCTCTTGGTGATACATATACAATTCACCTTTTCCTGATGAGTTTAAGCAATCATATGCTGGAATGTAACAAACTTGGTAATCTGGTTAGTGATAAGAATTGCATACTGACAGCACCTGTTAGATATTCTGCTGGTTTTTTTTTTAAAAGAATCCTCTAAACTTCACTTAGAATTCTATTAGAACAAATACTAATAAGAGAATGGAACATGATTCTGACTTTTCCCCCTTTCAAGGTAATGATGGGTTTTGGTAGGTTTTTATCTTATTTAAGACCAAATACTGTCAAATGACTGAACTGTAAGCTGCTCATCTGGGGTCAAATTCACCTCATCCGCTAAAAGCCAGACAGCTGACAGTAACTGTGGACTAAAAGAGTGGCAAAGTCAGCATTCCCATAGTTACAGGCATTTAACTGCCTTTCCCATGAACTCTTCCAATCCTACCCTATTCTATTCCATAAACACACATGCACGCCTCTTTGTGCTAGCTGTACACGAGAAGGTGTAGATTTGTCAACTGCTTCAGGGATTTGCTCCCCCTATGCCAACATACCTTCAGGCAACACAAAAGAGGGATCATCATGTGAGTAATTTCCCTAATTTTCAGGAGCAAGCGGGTACTTCTCTACTTAGGACACCCTATCCCCCACGCAGCTTAAGTCTTGTGTGGCACTCAATGATTGCTGTGAATTTCTCTAGAATAGCATCTGTTTTGAGAATAGGATTCCTTTGCATGAGATTTTTACTTGAGAAAGACTGATGGATTATGTATGTACATATTCTGTCAAACACATAGACATCCTTTGGAATATATATTTCTGGGTAAAGAGTACACAGATCACAATATAGCAGATCATGATACAGTGATAAAGTGAATAATTAGAGGTCTTGGGGCCAAAACAATGTCAACCTGTGCCACTGTAGTGTACATAAAATAATATATGGCACAGAAAATAGGAATTTGTTACCAGAAACAAGTGAAAACTGCTGCAGGAGTAAAGCTGTCTATCTAGATAGTGAGGAGAAGGGTAAAGAAGTCCTGTTTCCTTCCACATACAAAGAACAGAGTTTTACAGCATACTGTGTGTTTCCCAGGCTGCATACACATCAGTCCTGCATCTAATGCTAGCTTTCTGTGATGGCCACCCAATGATTATTACAAAAACTCAAAACACATGGTTCATTCTCTGAAAGCAATACTCAATACTGAATAAGAAAGATGAGTCCAGACAACCAACGACAAAGTCAGTGTCTGACATATAATAGGGGTTTACAACAGAAATTTATCAGCTAAGTGTACATAATGAAGGACTATTCCATATGCATTATAGTATCTCCTGTGATAGTGAAGGTAGGACTGATCAGTCAATGGGCATTTCTTTATCAGTCACACCTTGCCAAGTAAAAAAGTCAAATATTTAGTACCCTCTGGGATTTTTAGAGGTCTGAGTGCTTACAAAAGTGGATTGCTTCTTCAGCAGATCACACTAGTTCTTCTTCTACACGGCTTACATTAGGCAGCTCGGTATGTATGGAGAGCCATTAGACGATACAGAAATCATTGGTAAATCATTGTTAATCTCTGGCATTGTACTTCCATACAGCATAATAGAAAGCATCTCATTTTAGCTCCATTCCTTTCACAGCTTTTATACAGAACTGAACAACTCTGTCATTATGCTAGAAGATGCCAGGAGCTTAGGCAGACATGCAAGTAATTACAAACAAAGTCAGTGCTACACAGGATGGAAGGAAATGGGAATAGAAGAACAAGGGCTCTCATCATTTTGAAACTCCAATACTTCTCCTAGCAGGATGTAAAGTGGCTTTGCTTTTCTTTACAGTGAGTCCCCTTCTTGTAAAAGCTTCTAACTGCTGTTTGAAAACTATCCCATTCGCCCTTACCAGCTATCAGTGTTAAGTCTACATTGTTTACAAGGGTCTGGCTTAAGCAGTTCTGTGGAAACAAGAACCCAATTCAGTGAGTGAAACCCCCTCATCTCCCATTGATTCAAGGAGAGATGAGGGTATCTTTATTATGGAAGAGGCATTTTCCAGTGCCTCAATTCTACATACAGACTGCATCCAGAAGTGTAGCTCTTACTTAAGCAGGTAATAATTAACTAGTGTTGCTGATATTCAGTTGTATGAACAAGGGTCTCGGGATCCAGCCTTACATCTGTTAGGAACTATCTGTCTGGTATTTCATACATAACAGATAATGAGAAGGCCTGACTTACAGCTCATTTATACTGTAAGCACCACAAGTATGTGCTGATTCCACAGCTAAAGAGTTTAAGACAAACTCTTGGTAAACCTGAGAGAACACCACCAAGAATACATGAAATTTGGATGCTTTTTTGAGTCATAGGTAAGTACTGCATTTGCTTGTGTAGCTTTGTACTTTTAACAAGAGGAGAAGCCAACATAAGCAGGAGAAGTGTTCCTAGGCAGTCTTGTGACTAAACCTTTCTAAAGATCTTAAGCTTTCAACACTAAAATACAAGAGTGTAGAAAACTCAAAGACTTAGCATTAATTTAGATGTTCAAATCAGATCCTTGAAGTTGTTCCCAATATTTCAGAGCAAATTTATTAGGACTATAATAATTTTGTGCATCCTTCTTTCACAGTCTAAGGATCAAAACCAAACATTTACTACTTCTGAACAAATGACTTACCAGCTGTACAACTAAATGCAGACATAAATAAAGCAAAGAATTTATGCAGTAAGGTGTGGCAGAACCTATACATAGAAGATTATTCATTTAATGGATTGGAAAACAGAGCAGAAAATAGGCTATTCTACATTAACGGTCATTACAAACTTGGAACCACATGCACTAAATACATTGTTCATTTACCTAAATGACTGTAGCTAACTGGAGTGTAAAGACCAGAAGATATTCAGTTCTCAACTCAGTGATCTCACTGCCAAAATATAAGCCTTTGATTACTATATTTACAATTTTATACCTCCTAGATGTTTTATGCAAAATAAATCCTTGCCAACTTCACTGACCCAAATCTCATTTGAAACTAACCATCTTTAGTAATATTATGACATGTTCACATTCTACTGCAGTAAAAAAAGCACAACCAAACAAACAAAACCACAAGAATTCTTTAGGGTACTGCTCACCAATTAAAAAGTAGCATATTAAATTTCTTAAAACCTTTGTAATCTGCAGTATAAAAGCACATTTTATGTTAGTAGATAATTTAGCATCCATAAACTAATTAAATGAAGTGAGTGACAACTGTATTCTCTGCATAAATGATATATCAGTAACAGATAATGTATGTGCTTAAGAGACTGGAACCCCATCAAAAATGTTGTTACAAACAGTTGCCCTTATCATAAATCCAGCTAAAATTACGGGCTATATTCTACTGCCTTACTGACATCTCACCAACAGGGGACTATCTACCAGAGGAAGAATTAAAGGAGTGAAGTTCTGTGAGATTAAACTGCTGGAGTACTTTTTTCTTAAGTAACACAAACAAATATATTTCTGGTGCTACACAGAAAACTACATCACACTATAAACATCAATTAACGCTATCCTCAACTCCTCAGTGAAAGTTATTTCCAAAATGTACACAAAACATTTACAGAAGTACCTGATGCTGGCTACAGCTATTCTCAGACAAAAAAAACCAACAATGCATAGATGAAAAAAAAAAAAAATCAAAACCCCCAAAATGGCTAGAACCAACTAACAAAAAAACCTGTTTCCATCACCTGCCATCAACACAGAAGACCATTGTTCTAAACATTTATCTGGAACACCACAAGACAGGGAAAAAAAAAGGCTAAATAAAAGACAATCTCTGATACATTTAGTATCATGGGCATGTTATTACAACTGCTTTTGGAAAATGAAAATAAATGAAAAATGAGGAAAACATCTCACGTTAATTCTGTCTGTTCCTGTAATGTGTGGGAATTCCACAGGTGACAAGTTAACACAGTGCTCTACCCTCAGAGGGCACTCTGCAGGTTTGCACTCACAGCAACTACTCTGTTAGTTCTTGGGAGTCCTTTCCACCTTTTGAAGCAATAGCTTTGAAAATGTAATTTTTCCTAACCAGCCACTTTTATTATTGCCTGTGCAAGGGGCAAGCCAGTCACGCTGACAGCATTATTGGCACCATGTCTGCAGTCACGGCTTGTGATTATGGTACCTTGCTGAAGTGTGGGACACCTGTGTACACTGAACTTCTCTGGTGCTCTACTGCTGCTTCTTTTTAGTCACATTACTGATGAGAAAGCAGCTTAGAAAAATCAACGGGTTTAAATTATAACTTTATGTACTGCATATACAAACCCACTGCCAACACAGGAATACTTTTTTCATGACTAAAAATCAGTCTTTCTGATGCTTCTACTTCTTTTGCATTAAAAAAAAAAAAAAAAAGCTTTTCCCCAGCTGCATCTGGTTGCTTTGTTCAGGCTTTCTTCAGGTTTCCTGCTCAAGAGACTAGTTTTATCTAAAAGGTCAATTCATTCAGTGGGGCACCAAGCAGAATTGAATATAATTATCCCAATCTTTACTGTGTAGAATTCATGCTTGAATTCATTCAAAAAATAGCAAGCAGTATAATTAACTCAGAGCCCAACCAAATCTATTGAGAATGCCTCAGGTATCATACAGTCCCACTTACAATAGAACATTTTCATTTAAGAACATTGTACATATTAACCCTAGTCAGCATCCAATTACTTGGAATAAGTGAATTCTCTGTTTCAGGAATGCAATTTGAAAATGTTGTCATGCAATCTGAGGTAAAAGGTCTTTTTTCATTAATCTAGCTCTCATTAAACTGGAAGCCTGTAGGTTATTTCAAATCAATTAGATTTAAATACAGGTGATTACAATACACAATTACACATAAGACAACAGAAACTTCTTTCAGAAAATATTGTGATGAGTTTGTGAATTGCCTCATAGTTTAAAAAAATATTAACTATCCACAAAAAGTGTGATATATTAATAGTTAAACTGGCAACAAAACAAACTATATGGTAAAAACAAATTATTTTTTATATGCAGATGACTTAATGATTGCAAGAATGGCTCAGATGGTTCAAAGGTCAAGAGAAACACCCCAATATTTTCAAGCATATTCCTCCAATACACAGTGTTGTGCTGTAAGTATCCAATTTTTAAGATTTTACACATGGCCACAACTGTATGTATCTAAACAATTTTTCTTTTAGTGGTCTAGCAATTTAATCTCTTGGCATAAACACAAAAAAGTGAAACCTGAAGGATCTCAGATTCACATGACACAAAATCTCACAAGAGGTGATCTTTTCAAATCAAAACATGAAAAAATCACCCATCATTTCCAACTAAGTGACATCTCCAGAGCTGCCCAAAACTCATTGCTTAGAGACTGTCCACTTTTTGGATCCATCTTGACTGAAGGACAATAAGTCCCTAAGACAGTAACTGTGTTTTTACAGTTGGAGTCAAGTCTGTGTGTGTCTTGTTTTAACAGACTTTGCACATACAGGTAAAACATCGTGAGAACTTTGACTTTTGGGACATTCTGAATATGTATGGTACATTTCTCCCTCTGTGTACCTGAGGGTACAGCCTCCTATGGGTATGAAGTGCGTTGCAGCAGCACTAGCTCCAAATACACTATCATAGGCATTGCCACTTTGTATTTTCCTTCAGCTGTGTAAACATGTTATTTCCAGTAATATGTGACGCTACTGTATTGGAAACCATATGCTACTGGTGGCAAAATACTGCAGTTCATAACCCAGTGAAGAATCCAGAATATGCACACACACATACAAAGAGCTATAAAGATCAGAGTGCCCACTTAAAAAGATGGGATGAACTTCCCATTAACTCCTTGAAGGGCCAGCGAAATCCTTAGTAAGGTTAAGGAATAAAAACCCATAATGACAAACCATTGGCCACTTAACAGATACTCTTGAGGACAGAAATATTGAGTATAGTGTTCACTAATTGTTCAACAACTGTAGAAAGCTGAACAATTTATTTTTACTTTCAAAAGAGATCTGTTTTCCTCCTGACTTATTAAAGTTGTCTGACCACCAATCTGGAACGTGAACCAGATGTAGCTTTAATGGAATATGAAAAATGAAACGAGCATTAATTCTCTAAACCAATGTTCTGGGTACTTGTTTCAACCAGACAAGAAAAAAAATTCATTTGAACTCTCCCCAGAGTTTGAAGTCTCTACTATTGCTTCACATCTCAGAAAAACAATCTACACTTTAGAAGACCTTCTTCCTTTGTTCTCTCCTCTGCACATTTCATTTGTAGGCCTACTCCATAGTCTGTCTTACATAAAACAATGATGTAACTCCTCTCCTGAATCCACCCACAATTGTAGGCATCTTTATTTATAATCTATTGCTTTGGACCTAATTATGTAGTAAATCACAGTGACTATCACCTTCTGATGTAGTACTACAACTTTTTTGCTATTTGGGCCATCAGAAGTCTGAAACCTGGAGCCAGAGTAAATTACATGGACAACAAGGGAGCAGTATTTTAGAGAAGCATTTATTACATTTTTTTAAATTAAGAAGACAGATGTGTTCCCACTGTGATCCACATGGTCCTTGAAAACATCTCAGTTATGTTTTGTTTCACATGAGTCTGCCCATGGGGAGGATTTATGGGTGCTGGTTAGCCCTTTTTATTGCATGTGATTATAAATCATATGTACATGTATGCCTAAACACATATGCACACATACATTACATGTTATATGTACACAACTGACTCAAGCTACCAACTTCAGTGGCTTGCAACTCTGCACATATTTACATGCAAATTATACAAGTGACATGTGAAAAGCTATTAAAAAAAGATCCTTATTCCTAATTCTTATAAGGATGAAAAAATAGCAATATTTCAAAAGATGCTCAAGAAATTTAGACTAATTCATAAATTCATAGAATGATTTAGGTTGGAAGGGACCTTAAAGATCACCTAGTTCCAAGTCCCCTGCCATGGGCAGGGACATCTTCCAGTACACCAGATTGCTCAAGGTGTTATCTAACCTGGCCTTGAACACTTCCAGGGAAGGGGCATCCACGACTTCCCTAGGCAACTTGTTCCAAGGTCTCACCACCCTTACCATAAAGAATTACTTCCTAATATCTAGTCTAAATCTACTCTCCTCAATCTTCAGTCCACTCCCTCTTGTCCTATGACAAGAAGCCCTTGCATAAAGTCCCTTCCCCTCTTTCTTTTTTTTTTTTTAATTGTGTAAGGGATCATTGCTATTACAAAGATACTTTAAATCTCAAATTGAAAAGTGCCTTAAAAGATAATTCAGTGAGTCAGAAGTGTGATTTAGCATGTACATAGAAAAGTAAGTCTTTTGTAATAAAATTTTAAAAAAACCACCAGCTGCTTTCCAGTCTCACTGATGTTTGAGCCTGTCAAGAACCTACCTTTCTTATTTAAGACAGCTATGATACTGATTGTTGCTGATTGTGATATTTTAAAACATCAGTATCATCATGTATTTCCACACTACATCAAACTGTCCAAGAAACAAAATGTATAATCCCATTACAGAGCTCTGCACCAGAATTTTCCACAGCTGAGAACAGTAGGACAGGCAGATGAGAGAACTAGCTTGTGTGAGCCAGCTTTCTTCTGCAACAGGGAATCTCTACAAGCCAAAAACTTGAGAAATAGGCTAAGTTTCAGTGGACAGACGATTAATGCCTATTTCGTTTGCTCACAACAAGGCCACAAAATTTCTCATCGTTACTTAAAAAGGTGGTATCAGACTCCTTGGCTGAGTTCTTAGGTGTCCACCTGAGGTCTCTAAGAGTTTTCACACATGCACAAATACAACTCCACTGGAATCTCTTTTATTCTGACAGAATAGCTATGATTGTAGTTCACTACAACTTTAGCAGAAAACAGGCAACTTAAACCTTTTTACTATAAATTACTGCTAGGTCTCACAAACACTACCTACGCTGGTGGATAGCTACTATTTGTATGTCTAAACTCAGTGATTACTTTGAAAAGTTTGTTTAAAACCCTTACTGCACTTTAGGAGAAACAATACTACATGGTGAATGTGTCTGTTTTGCAAATAAAGTGCACAAGCAGAGAAATCTAACTAATAAAATTTGCGATTGACATTATTCTTCTTTTGCAGCCGACAGGAAAAAGAGGCTTTGGTGGTTCAGAGATAATAGCATTTTAATGAAGAATTTGCAGACCTTTGTGAAGAAAAAGGGAGACTGTAAGCATGAGCTGCTCTGTATAGTATTTTTTAAGAGCAATTCCTCCCCACACAAAAAGAACAATTCCTTTTAAGGGAAAAGGACCATTTGTCTAAATTTTCAGGTGTGAGTGAGTTTAAAAGAAAAGTTTTGTTTTCTTTTATATTTAAAAAAAACACTAGAGACCAAAATATACAAATTCAAACATATCTAACACAGTGAAAGCCTGAGGTCTGATTACAGTGTATTACCCTCACACAGGTTTAGGTTAACTGAAGAAGACAAACAAGGAAGAAGAGTTCTTACCACTGATGTGTGGCCTTTTGGAATGAAGGGGCTTTTCTTTAACAAAGTAACAGGAGATATCATCTTTCCCAGAGAAGGAATCATTCACTATAAGCACAATGTGTTATTATTAGGATTTTTAATTGAAATGTAAATTCTGGGAACACTGTGACCCAATTTACTCGCAGAAAAAGAGGGCAAAATTCTCATTTTCAAAGCACTATATAGACACTTCACCATTATTAATGAGTCTTGCTCAGTGGTGTGGGCCTCTACCATTCTGAGCTGATAGTATTTTACAACATTCAGCTACAGTATATTTACACAACACTGTCTATTGTTCCATCAAGTAGCTCCCCCAACTTGTTTCTTTGACAAAACTTTTTAAGAATTAGTTGAAAAATACTTCTAACATGACAAGCCTCTGAGGACAGGATCCAAAATGCATCAACAGCAGCAGCAGACTGCAGCAAAGCCTACCTGACCTGGAGCGTGAGACTGCACTTTTAAGAGCTTTAATCAAATCAGAGCTGGTGAGTTGTTTTTTTGTTGGTTGGTTTTAGCTTTGTTTTTTTCCCCCTCCTTTTTAAACAAATTAACTGTAATCTTGACATCCTGATGCCTAAATAACAAAAACTAATAAAAATATTTCCATGATACGTCCACAGCAGAAAGAGAAGTGAGACACACAATGTTCTGCATTACTCTTATTTACGATTCAGCCTCAGAAGAGTCTTCTTTTTAAGCATTTTCATGCACCAGAGTCCTGTATCTATTACTTGCTTTTAGATGACACACAGCCAAAACTAAAGTCTATTTTTCCAGTGAAGTTTGCACTCTTATAGATTCAGGCACAGGACAAAACCAGCCAAAAACCACCACATGAAAGATAAACACTTTGATGAAGTCAATGTCTCAACATCCATGCATTATATGAAATAAAATTTTCTAGCTAAGAAAAGAACTTGAAATACCTTGATTTCACCTTTTTTTCTGTGCAAAGATCACAAAATGTGACTGTTATTCACAGTTAACAATGCTAGGGTTAGGAACTTCCACCTCTCACAGTACCGAAATTTACCAGACCAGCTCAAAAGGCTTGGAAGTTAGATAAAGCTGTATTTACAGCAAAGCAAAATTTACAAGCATATATATATATATACAATATATTTACAAATATTTACAATTATATACAAATTAGAAATAATACAGAAATCCAAACACCCTCCCAGATAAAAAAATGGCACAGAAGGGGCTCAAAGCTACCCCTCTCTCTCCCTCTTCCTCTCCAGATGGGCAAACAAAACAACCCAAAAAGCTTGCACTGTTATCTGTTAGCCAAGGTTAGTAGGAAGATATTAGAACAGAGCAAAAGGGAAACGAACAAAGTCCCTCAGAACAAAGTAGATCAAATTGTTTACATTTTGGCTTTTTATCCCTTTCAGCAAAGCAAGGAACAACATAGACTTCATCATTATATTCTTTTCACAACCAATGATATAATTTCTCTCATGATAATATTCCAATTAACCTCAAACCAGCACAGTACACTAATATCTCAACATGTATAGTTATTATGGAAGACCTACATAGGAGTCCAGCACTTTCTGCAGAAAGCTGAAATCAAAGTGCAATTTGACAAAAAGGCATAAAATATTTCTGTCAGCAGAAAGATCAGTTAGAAGGGTAATAATAATAACAACTAGAGAAGGAATCACTGGTCTTGGAAATCCATAGGGCAGGAATTAAACACCATAATCAAATTGTTTGTGCAACCATTTAGCATCTCATTTTCTTGCTGTGCAAGCTAAAGAACCTCTTGAGACAGGCCATCTTGGAGAGTAACAAAGTGCACCAATAACTAACATGGGATTAAAAGAATATTGATGGCCTGTGACAAGCAGCTTCCTGAGAAATGCTTCTTAGTCAAATAGCAGCAATCATTAAATATATGAGGGTCAGTCAATTTAATGTGCTCTTTCTATATGGATTAGTTTAGCAAAGTAACAGAAGAGACAATTAATGCCTCCATAGCTTTTCATGCCTTGACATTAGCCCATCATTTTTAAAACAAATACTTGAAAGATGATTTTCTACACTACTGCATATGGCCATTACTCCTTTCAGCCACACTACTAACAGCACTGATAAGGATTGACTTTATTATGAGGTACAACTGCACATTCCAGAAAAATCATGACAGTAAAAGTATATACTATCTTTTAGACAAATAGATCCCTAAATATTTTACAAACACATTTAAACTCCTATATTTTACAATCTCAAATCATCATTACAGAATGGCTTCAACACCCACTCTGTAACACTACTTTGAGCTTTTCATGCATCAGACTTATGTCTAGGGACACAACACTAGCATCAATGAAACACATACAATACTTTCAATGTGGTTCCTGTTCAAAGTGGAGAAAATCACATTTAAAAAACCCAAACAAAACAACCAAAACAGGGCAGGAGGCAAAGAAAAAGAATCTCATCACACTCTACAGAAAATTTCTGTAGAGTGGAGAAACAGGTATGATCTGCATGGGGAAAAAAATAGTACTACATTACATGCTATAGGAAAGAACTACAGACAGCTAAAGGAATACTAATTTAAAACTTCTATTTAGAAAGACAGAACACTGGTCTACAAAGAATAATTAAATGAAAGCCTAGAAGAATTTCTAATAGATAAACTATAATTAGAATTTGGCCAAGATGCCAGGGTAACAGTCCAGCTCCTGTCAGGAAGTGTAATGAGCCATTTTAAGGCTGGCCATAAAGCTCCTGTAAGCAGTAGCCATCTGTCAAAGACCACCAAAGAACATCCAGCAGCCAGACAACCTGATCTAGAATTGCATTTCCAACCTGCCCAAACACAGAAAATTTTGACAAGATCACCAGATTGTTATAGGATCTCCTCAAGCAGCTGTTCATACACGATGCAGCACTTCCATGCACAGATCTTTTAGCACTAAGCTTTTCTCAGGTGTTTCCCTCTTGGCCCTTTCTGACAGTTGTTTGACAGATGATACAAATTGCCTGACACAGATTTTAAAGTCAGATATTTAAGAAAACGAATTACAGCTGATGTCTTTGGTGTAATGCTTTGTGACACAGACACTTAGAGTGACATGGTTGGAAAATAATGTAAGCTGAAATCGTTTGGAACAGCTCAGGATCCAAGGTGACTTTGCTGGAGTTCGCTACTTTAATAATTGTTTTGTGATGCACTTTCTGGGTGAGATGCAAAGCCCAGAAGAGTCAACAGGTCTGTTTCCATTGACTTCTTCATCCCTTTTATCAAATCCTAGTGAGACAATAATTCCAAGTCAAAGCATACTCAGCAAAGCTTGTACAGAATTAGATCTTGCAATTAGTCTTTCAAACTCCACTCTTGCAGCATTAGTTGTCGAGTGTGTATTTCAACCTTTTTTTTCCTCTCTAAAGAGGAAAAATCTTTTCTTTGAGCCAGAGGACGATACATCACAAACATTTCTGCCTCATCATGTACACTCTTAATGAGCCATAAAGAATTCCTGGTCTTTTTTCTGAATTTGTTCAACAATGAATTAGGAGTAAAGAGGAGAGGAAAACAAGTGTGTGCCCCTGATGTTACTCAGGTTGGCAGCAACTGATCTGATGCTATTATTCTAGAATCTTTCTTTTGATAACTGTACACTGCCCCAGAGACATTCATCAACTATACAGCAGAGCTAAAAGCACTGTCCTCTAACTTCAGTTTTGTTGGTGAAACAAACCAAACCAAACAACAAATCAACAAACCTTTAACATACATCCCTCAAAACAAATCAACCTGAAGACAGGGTGGGTACGAGCTGAGTTACAAACTATCACTGTTAGTTCTCAAAATTATTTGAGACTTAGTCATTTAATGACTGTAGTGCCTCTAAGAAAGTAAGACACTAAAAATAACTATAATGATGAATAAGAAAAAATGAGGCCAAAAGAGTATTCAAGGAACAACTAAGTGGTACTACAGAGCATGACATTTATTAGTTGTTTGACAGGCAGACAACTTCATCATTCAAAGTTTTCAACTAGCAGTTAGAAGACAGAAGCAATGGATTTGGTCTATGATTCTTTTACAACACACTGATGAACATGCACCACTTATACCTAGGGCATATATTTTCATTAGTTAAAACTAATCTTAAAACATGGTTTATGAATGTTGGAAGATTACACAACTCACTCCTACAATGGCATAAAGGACAAGGCACCAAGAGCTCACTTAGACAAATGATGCACTATGTCTGTTTCATGTAGCGAGAGAACTGGGGTCCAAAATATGGATCCTGGTGTGCATCTGATTGTTCTTCAGAATGACAGTTTGAACTTACTACTGCAATTCATGGAATGTCATCAGCATAGAACACTATCACATACAGGAAAAAAGTAGCAAAATCTGGTTCTGTGTTGCTGTCCAACTCAGTAAATCTAACCCTACTTAAATTTCAGTGGCCACCAACAGTGTGAAATATTGCTCAGTAGGAGAAAATAAGGCAAACCCAGTCCAGAGTACCCACCCATTTTAATTTAAAAACAAGAATGGAATTAAGGTTGCTTTAGGCAGAAAGGGTAAAGTTGAATTAACATCAACATAGGAAACCTTCCATCATACTGTTATGATCAAATTTTAAACATGCTTTTTGCATTTATTATATCTAAACATTTCTGAATTCTCACAGTCTGTAATAAACACTAAGAACAGAAAATTTCATCTTGGATCACTAAAATGGCCTTGGGATTCTTGCATTCAGTTGCACAACAAGCTATTCATTGTCTTGGCGAAGTGACTTAACCCAGAACTGTAGACTGACTCAAACACCATCCAGTGGTAAACGGCAGTTATTACATTAGAGCAGCAGCTCTGTCTACATTATCCTTCCTTTACAATAAAAAAGTAAAAAAATTCAGAAAAGTGAACAAAGAGGAGGGCAGCTCTACCTCAGCTGGAAGCAAAACAGTTGAATATGAAACCTCAGAATACTGGGATGTAAAAAAATAAATATGAGGAAAAAAATCCCAAACCACATCAATGTCAGCTGCCATTTTATAGCAGACTTCCAATAAATGACTTTCAACAGCTTGAGGTAATGAATTAGTCTCTACCAGGAGACAATGAAAGTGCCTTCAGTGATCATCTATGATCCCTGTGCGGAGTCAAATATGACAGAAGGAAGGAAGGAGGGAGGGATGGAGGAAAGAAGGGAGAGAGGAAGAGAGAAAGGGAGGAAGGAAGGCTGAGAATAGAAGAGTTCTTGATTTCTTTCTAGACAGTCACTGTTCTTTGCATCATTTGGAGAAAAGAATGCTTGGAATGATAGTGTCATTGCCTGTCCTATTGTAATGTCACCAGACAAGAGACATTGTTCTTTTCCTTCTGCCTCTGTCATCTCAAAGAGCCTCATACTGCTGTCAGACTCACATAAGGCAGTTCACATATTACTGGACTATGCTGCCAGACTTCACACAAAATACAAAAGGAAACCAAAACAACTTGTAAGATAACTGCCTAGACCCTCCCTTTTTGCTTACTTCAGCCTAATTTCCAAAGCATTTATATAACTGTCTTTGATATGTTTATAACGCTGTTAATCCTGTACTTCAAATCACAGAAATATTTCGGTTAGGAGTGATCTCTGGAGATCACCAGGTCCAGCACCTGCTCAAACCAAGGCACATAAAGCAGCCTATTTATGTATAAACAAAAAATATTTCAGTCAAGGTTCTCAGTTGTGTTTGACTTCAGTGAAGAGATCCCAATTTACATTTTGTCATACTTTTGGTCTTTCATACAAATAATTACAATTCCCTCAGCAGGAAGTTTTTGCTTCTATTTAAATATGTGGAAAACTGAGACAGAAAATTTGACTGTATCTCTGTTCATCCATCTAGGAATCATAATTAAGATTTGAAGTTTCTAAGGTGGGGTGACTTCATGAGCGTATAAATCATTGCACCATATTTCCACCTTATATATCAGGTAGGGTATGAGCAGACATTTCAAACAGATCTTTAAGGTGTATCAAATCTTCTGTTAGTGGTAACTTGTATTAAAGAATGGAAAGGCTTTATAGCCTGCAATCACCTCTCTGTGTTGGATTGTTTTTGAATTACACTACAACAGGACTCAGGAGATATGTGTCTACTTCTGCAAGATGATTCCAGGCAAGATGCATCATCACACAGGACTTTTGCCACCCCCCAACTGTAGAAATTGTTGGAATCTGGATAATTCTATTAACTACCACATTGCTTTTCTTATTTCAAAGCTGTAAATAAGTATGTGAACAAATGAACAGCAACTAGATGCTCCTAGCATACTCCTTATGCTCCTTACCAATGTTAAAGGTCACAGGCTAAGGTTTACACTTTGTTTTCTATAGAGCTTTGGAAATATTGCAGTACAGCATAAACAATGCTGTATTCTAGATTTCACACAAGCATATATGTGCTACTGACCTACACTGTGAGACTGCCTATCATGAACAAGGCATCTAGCATCAGGACTTCTGTATTTCACTGCACTCCAGGAGTCTGATTACATCCATAATTATATCAAGATAATAAGTGTTAGAGGCACAGAGATATGACATTTTTCTTGCTTATATCTGATTTACACCAGTATAAATAAAAAGGAGATCAGGATCCTAGACCCCCTCCTTAGTTCTGTGCCCAAGTTGCTGCTGATTTGAGCAAGCTGCTTAACTAAGCCTTACTAGAAAAGTGCCAGACTTTGGTGTGGGGGTAAAATGGTGTCCCTATAGTTTAAGGGAACTTGCATTGTCCAATACCTTAATTTATAAAATATTTTAAGAGCCCTATATAAACGGCACTATTGAAATAAAAAGCAGTATCACTGTCTTTTGACTTGAGCAGCCAGCCAAGTTACAGAGCACTCTCTGTGCATTAACAGAAATTGATGATAATGTCTACTCCTTCTTTGACATAAACAAAATCCTGTTTCCCTGAACATAAGAGGAATTAAACAGATGGAGATTGTTTCTTTTCTCTTGATTCTAAGCTTTCTTTTCTCAACATTTAACTTAAAAAGCTCTGACACATTCTCAAGTAAATGCTACCAGTGTTCATGTGGTCTGGCTGATGCTTTTTTACTGCCTTTTCTCTCTCCTTACAAGCTGTTTTCCCTGCATCATTCCCTCAAATAGTTGTGCTAAAGCAATAGTTTATAAAGCTTCTCTATCTGCAGCAGCCTCCTGTGTGTCTTTGTTTTGGGCAGTGTCATACACATGTGGTTTGGTGAAGGTCCCCACTGTCACAGTTACATGGTTCAGTAAAATGGGGTTCAAGATTTCTTACTAATTTTCACAAATGGAGGACAATGTCAAAGACCCCAGTTTCAACCTGCAGCAGTATTATCATCCACAATCAATGACTAATAATAGCAAACATTTCCTGTTTGCTCTCAAGTAAGTCTAATCTTAGAGGTGGCACACAAAGCAAACCAAATTCACACAAAGATTGCCACTCACATGGTATTTCAAGAAAGAAATCACTCTGATCAGCAATAATATTTTAATAATTGTTTTCATTTCCTTTTTTTCCTCCTTTTTGACAAATACTTTGTATGCGCCGATACTGCACTGATGCTTCTATCCTTTAAAATTTTGTTTTATTTTTGTTTCATTTCAAAATGTAACCCACTACAAATTCCAACTCAGAGGGAAGAAACAAAGAGTGTTGCAGCATCTAGTTTTGTCTTCAGGGGGAAATCTGCTTTTATCAAGAATTAACAGCACAATTAGACTCCTAATAAGACCACAGTGTTACATGGCACTGTTGCTGGACACATGCCTTTCCATGTAACTGAGAGTTTATTAAGTACAGAAACAGACAAATATGGAAGCATCTTTGGGTTTTATATCCTGAAGACACAAGACATCATTCTTTTAGGCAGGTGTGCCTTCCTGAGCAGCTGCTTAAGAATAGTAAATGACAAGCTCAGGATTTTATTCTTAAATATGGCTAAAGAATAAAATCTTTATTCTAGCAAGTTTGAGTCAAACTGCCACAATGAACACCTGTTGAGAAAGCCCATTATTTGAAGCTGGGGGATTCTGGGTGAAAAGATCACTGTGAATTAATTTTGATTGCTTCACAAATCTCTGCATAACAAATGGTCTCTGACAGGGGTATCAAGGGACTTCCATTTGAAGGGAAGAAAAAAAGATTTTGTTTCTAGGAAGGTAACATAATCTCTGCTGTGACATTAAAACACACTAGCGGCTGCATTTGCCTGAATCTCTCTTCTGAAACAGATTGTAAGTACTTAGGTTACCAGGTATTATGTTTTGAGAGGGAAAAAGAGAAACAATTGATATCAAAATCTTATCTGAAAGATAAGCTAAAAAGAATATGGTCAGAAATCCATGAATCCTGAATTGTTAAGGCAGTTACTTGCTCACACGTTTATTTGCAGGCACATTTCTGTGTGCTCTGGTTTGCCAAAATGGAAAAAAAAGAAGAGAACAAACCTCAGTTTTTGCAGTTGACTAAATAAATCAGCAGCTTTCTTGTATGTTTTAACTCTAGCACTAAGCTAAAAGTGACACTAAGGATAATATGAACATCTGATTGAGTATTTTTCTATCCCAGTATATAGGCTATTGAATAGGAAGCAGTTTGTCTCTCTGAGAAGAAATTTTCATCCAAAGTACACAGAAGTGCTGCCTGTCTGTCAACCTCTGATTCAATCTAAGGCCACGATTACCATCTGTTTGTGCAAATGAAAAGCATAATATTCCACCAACTACCCTGCATGATCGCTTTACTTAAGTGTTTTCTGCAAACTGATTTTCAGTGCATCCAGAGCTTATTTTTAGAACAGAAAGAATCACCAGAAAGCACTGTGCTTTTAGCTAATAACCATGATCCCGTTGACTTCATGCTTGATCTGTCAACTCTTCTCCATTAATATTACAAGAGTTATAACTTCAACAATTCTTTCCAATTTGACTGTAAATCTATATACATATGAAGATCAAAAAAGGAAGTCAGGATAAGCACTTTGTTGTGTTGTGCGTGCTCTGTTTTTAAGGCAATCTGACTTGTATCATCCTTGGGGTATTAATCACACCTACGCAAAGATTCAGACATGTTTAGATTCATATGGGTACCGGAGGCTTGTGCCTATGAGCAAAATCATAACAGCCAGAATACAGCCACACATTTAATTAAAAATAATGGAAAACACTCTAGATAAATCATATCCTGCACTCTGTTAATTTAAGCTATAGGTAGGAATCATTCTAGTATTAGACCTCCAGGCATCTAATCTTTCCAACTTTTGCAATATCTGTGCATTACACTACAGGGGCCATCACAGCCACATGAACAAAAAAAATACACTGGTGCTGCTCTGTGTCACCACTTCACTCTAAAATCAGATCGGTGTACTGTTACAATCCCAGAACAGAAATTGTAGAAGATGTCTTCAAGCAATGACGTTTTGCTGTTGCAAACAGAACTCATAGACTGACCTGTGCAGAGATGAAAGCAAGCTCTGTGTTGTCCAAATGTATGGCAGCTCCATTTACCTGTCTCTGACAACACTACTGTCTTGCAGCCCTCGTACCCAGCTCCTGCTGTGCAAGAACCTTTCCAAAGCTGGACACGCGAGAGAGATGCTGACTGCACAGACAGTGCCTAGTATAAGTCATTTATATTGTGATTACAATTTTTCCCTGCAAGTTTCAGCTATTCTCAGTATCTCTTAAAATTACTACAAGTATCTCTTCAAGAAATGTGTTCTTTTCTTACCAACCCCACTGTTCATCTAAGACATGAAGCAATTGGTTTTGGGGTTTTGGTTTTTTTTCCTAAGATAAGTGCCCTTCTAATAATGCCCCTGTGATTCTGTTGCAGCCCATTCAAAAAGCAAAGCACACTAGGAAAGTATGAGCAGTGGGAAATATGTAATATATCCTTCTGCTTTTTTCCTTCGTGTCTCAAAAATAAGCTACAAATTTCCCATGTTGAAAAGTTCTTCCTTAAGTTAATAAAATCTGTCACTTTCCATAATGGTTGATTTGAAGAAAGTCCACAGGTGCGGTATTCTGTTGTTCACAGCTTGGGAAGTCAAGACTTATAATAAAAAGCCCTCTGTGTTATGGTCCTCCTTCCCCATCAATTCACATCAAGTATTATTAGAATCATCTGCCACCTCAGTGGTGCTTCCTCTGTGCTCAAACTGCAGAAGCAACAATGACATTTTACTGCTCTGCAGGTGCTGCTGTGTGTGGTCACGAACACAGAAGTGTGGCCTGCTATTGTTCTTCAGTAGCACTTTGATCTCAAACACAAAAAGCCACATAGCTGGCTGCCCTATTCATTCTTACGCTGAGTTTATACGGGTGAGAGAAAGAACGAGGTGACAAGAGATGGGCAATCCATAATATCTTCAAATCTTTTTAAACATCATAAGAACATGGCTCATTAAACTACAACAGCCTTGAAATTGTGTTATAAAACCACAAAACAAAAATCAATACTTCTGCTGGAAAGGAGGTAATGAAATATATTGAGTTGTTTGAAAAGTGGTTTGTATGAATCATAACAATATTATGTGCACATCACTTCTACTCTCAATACTTAAAGTTAACAAACTAGAGAATGCTTCTTTTCCCATCCTTTAAACAGGTATTACAAGGTGGTATTTAACAAAGCTATTTTCCAGAATCAGTCCTTCTGCCATAAATAATGCTGGGATATAGGAAGCTTAGTAAAGGGAGATCAATTCAATGCATATTTGCTACCTGAGCTTCAGCTATTGTATTATTTCACAGTTTGATCAATACCACACACTTCTTAAGAGCAAAGGAAAAAGCCACACCACCCTGATGAGTCACTGTAGGCTTATTACCAAATCAGAAGGATGTAACATTTCCAATTTCACTAAATACTAAACTTGGTAGCAGCATTTGATCACTATTAAATAGTTTAATTTTCTATTTCAAGTTTTTTGCAATGACTGGTCCAGGTTTTCATCAGTGTTGCATAAACATTTCTGGAATCAACACTCCTGCTAAAAAAAACCAAAAACAAACAAAACCCAAACCAAAACAACCCCCCCAATCTGGAATGTTATTGAGAATTCTCTATTTTAACTGGAGTTAATGTTCTTCAAGTAAATACAGACAAATATGGTATTTTAAAATAAGTTAACACAGGCATGCAATAATAGCATGAAAACTGAAGAGTGAACATATGAGATGAAAGAAGGGGAAGGAAGCACTCATGAAGAAGATCTAAATTACTTGGTTCTCCCAGGTGTAAATGTAGATTTCTCACTCAAACTGTACTGTAAGGTTGTATCAAACAAAACACACCCACAGCCCTTCTCATACATTTCCTGTGAAAAAGCTTGTTTCTGAATATCTTTCTCAGGAAAAAAAATAAAAATCAAGAAACAATGAAGAACAGGAAGAAGGAAGAAAACACCGAATAGTAAACAAACGAGACCAGCAAAAGTCTCAGCAGCTACGAGCAGCTACGAGCATCTGCCTCAAAATCTGCCAAAACTGGCAAGACGGAAAGCAGGCAGGCAGAAAATAAATACAAGAGACAACTTCTAATCCTTAAGAGTTAGAGATATATGACTCCCTGCTACTTTAGAGCCTTCCACAGCAACTAATTATATATTCTTTATATATCGTCATTAAGGTCAAATCTCCCCTAACACACATCTGGAAATGCAGTAGCCTGGATTTGGCCCTCTACAAAGAGTTAACAGTATACTGCATACATCATTTCACAATCACATCCCATGCCAGCTACAGGTGCCTGACTATACCATGGCTCTATTAGCATGTTTTCCCCCACTTGTACACATAAAGACTAAACAAACCACAAACTAATTGATTTCTTTGATAAGATTAAAAAAAAAAATTTTTTTTTGAGGGAGAGGAAACTGTTAGCCAGACAGAGCAACCATTAGGATGGCTGCAGTGGGCTTGTCTAGGATAGAAGCATGTAACTGACTACTACCATGGGATTTGAGCCATGATTTTAAGTGACTTTGTGTCACATTCTAAAAGTACAACTTTTCAGACAGAGTAGCACTTTCCAAAACTCATGATTCCTTGAAATGGTTTAAATTGAGCATTACATAAATTGAGATAGAATAAAGAATTGAACAAGCTTGAAATCTAGGCCAAGTTGAAAAAAAATTGTGGAGCAGGAGGTGGAAATTTCTGGCCACGTTCCTCATCTGTTCTGTCCTTACTGCTACTGCTGTCAGTATCTAATTTTCAGATAAAAAGAAAGCTCTTTGCGATGAACTGTATATAAATGCAAAACTTCAGGTTTCTGTTGACAGTTACTTCAGAATCCCGATGAAATAAAACTCACTCTGTTCTGTTTCTCTACAAGACAGACACAAAAACATTTGAACGTGTACGACTTGCTGACTTACATCACCCATGGCCAGTGCTTCAAAACCCAGAGTAACCCTTTCATAAGCAAAGACTGTCACTGCTGTGTACATAACTACAAAGAGCAAACTGGCCAAACACAGACAATATCTCAGTGGATACAAAATATTTCCTGTCTTTATTGTAATCCTTAGTGTTCAACAATGAGGCAGACCATGGACATACCTATAGCTGCATTTCAACACATAGCTGCAGTACTGTGCTTGTTGCTCATCATTTCATATAGTATATATTTTTTGAAAGAAAATAAAAAGCATCACAAAATACTACAAAAGCTGCAGAGGACTCCAATTTGCACACCATTTTAATGCACTGTCCACACCACACTGGAACCAAGTTTTTCACATCTTCTACCTCACATACCATCCTCAAACCAACTAGGAAGTCGCTAATGCCACAAGTCTGACCCCAAAAACATAAAACTGTGTATCATCCGGGACTTGTCTTCTGATTAAACATGATCTTTACAATTCCACATATTTTGGTTTAGCTTTTTTTTTTTTTTTTTTTTTTTAATATATTGGGAATATATCAAGAGAATTCACTACCTGCAGCTCAGGCTGAAAGCTATCTCTCATCACTGAAACTGGAAATCAGCTACAAGTAATTGTTGCAAGGCAGCAAATGCAACCACAATTTCATTGGACTGTGCGTCAGGACATTTTGTCTACATGGAAAATGTTAAAAGACTGTGGCTACATGCAACAGTTCATAGATTCATAGAATAGTTTAGGTTGGAAGAGACCAGTTCAAATCCCCCTGCCATGGGCAGGGAGACCTTCCACTAGACCATGCTGCTCAAAGCCTCATCTAACCTCCAAGGAGAGGCCATTCACAACCTTCTTGGGCAACTTGTTCCAGCATCTCACCACCCTTACTGTAAAGAATTTCTTCCTAGTATCTAGTCTAAATCTCCTCAAGCTTACAGCCAACCCCCCTCTCAATCAGACCACACAGCTTAGTGTCATCCACAAACTTAATGAGGGCACAGTCAATTCCACTGTCCATATTGCTGACAGTACTGGTCCCAGTACCTACCAAAGGGACGCCATTGTCACTGGTCTCCATTTGGGCATTGAGCCATTGATCTGAACTCTGACTGAAGCCACCCAGGCAATTCCCTACCCAGCAAGTGGTCTGCCCCTCAAGTGCATACTTTTCTAATTGGGTGACCAGAGCGTCACATGGGACGGTATCACTTCACACAAGTCCTGCTAGATAACATCAGTTGCTGTAACTCCATCATAGAATGTGACCAGGTTCATCAGGCATGATTTGCCCTTGGTGAAGCCATACTGATTAACTCATATCACCTCTTCTTCATCTTCCATGCACCTTAGCAAAACTTTCAGGAGGATGTGCCTCATGATTTTACCAGGCACAGAGATGACCCTGACTGGCCTATGCTTTCCAGGCTCTTCCTTTTTTCCCTTTTTGAAGATGGGGGTTATGATTCCCCTTTTCCAGTCAGCAGGGACTTCACCAGATTGCCATGACTTTTTGAATGTGGTGGACAGGGGTTTGGCAACTTCGTCTGCCACTCCCCTTGAGACCTGTGGGTGGATCTTACTGGACCCCACAGACTTGTGTACCTTCAGTTCTTTAGAAGGTTTAGCAAAACTGCAGTTCTTACAAATACAGCAAAAATGAAAGCATACATAACATGGCATTAACTTTCAAACTTCATCTAATAAGTGGACAATGTTGTACTGAGGTACAAGCAGAGCACTTTCAGGTGTTCTAAGATATGCTGCAATTCGAATAGCTGGATATTTTATAACCATTTATATTCCAAAAGAGTAGCTATGTATGTTATGCACATACTGTGAAAGGCCAGTCTGAACAGCATCCTATCAAGATAGCTGAAATGAACAAAAAGTAAAAGGTAAGGAATTATTGTTAACATTACTTGATGAAACGCATCAAGAGATTTGAGCAACTTGCCTGAGGTGACATGTGCCCAAAGACAGGGATGAAGTTTCCAAAATAGTCCCTGACACTTCAAGCACAAGCAAAGCAGATACATAAGCTTCCACAGCTCCAAACCACGAGCAGTTAAAATGTAACAAACTCCATTCAGCAGCACTAACAGTAAAGGAACATGCGCCCATCAAGCTAGTGCACGCATCAGTAAACACAGGGTGAAAACTACAACAACAAAATCCTGTGTTCAAACAGCACTGACGCAGGAATTAAATTTCAGCATTGCTGACAACTTTTCATTTTCACTAATGGCTTTTAAGAAAGCTGGACATTTTTTCTCAGCCCACTTTACCTTTTCCCTCCATGTGACAAATATTGATTTTCATTTCCTCAAAGTTTAAGTGCATTGAATGCTATTGTGACTGGTTTGTTTGCTTTTTTATTTGTGTCCCAGCTTTATTGAGGATACCAGCGTGAATGCATATAGCTTTGGAAAGAGAGAGGTGGTTTAATAACTTCTTCAAAGCCAGGCGAGCGCACAGGGGCCCAATTTACTTTTTTGTATAGGTCACGCAAGAAAAGTGACTCTAGGCGACTATCTAACATCAGTAAGGAGACTGCTGAAGTAATAGCCCTGGTGTTTTAAACTGTTACAGCTATGCTCTGTCACAATAGGACAAATTATGGAGTGCTCTCCCTCCAATGCAAAGTTAAACATTCTATCTTAAAAATGCCTTCAGTGACATTTTAAGCTAAGCTCATTTTGTAGACAGTTGGCCCTTCAGGAGTCTTGGTCTGGAAGGTAAATATCTCATGAAATTCTGGCTCAAACGAGCTGTAGCTTTATGAATTCTCTTCTGCCTGACTTCAATCTCCTTACACAAGATGATCTCGTTAACTCTTGAAACCTGCCTGCTACATTTTGGACATTTCCTTATTTAAGGATTTTATTCACCAAACAAGAAATCACCATCTTTGCAGTGATATCAATAGAGATTCCTTATGCAATTGATTCCACTCACCCAAATATGGAGCAGAGGAGGAAATCTCACTAGACAGAAACAAAAATTTAGACTGAAAGGGAAAGACACTAACACCTTAAAGAGCCAAAGACACAGGGACAGAAATTATCTGTGCAGCACTCGGACATTCTTCAGTGTTTGAAACCAAAATAAGCTGAGCTGATTTAAGCAGAGAGTTGAGTTAAAATAGTTTACGTGTATCAGCACCAGAGATCTATGCTGGTATTAAGGGATCCTCACAACAGAGCTAACCAGTGATCTAACCATCACAACAGCCTCATTCTCAACAGCAGCGCTGACACAAATTGCCAAGAGGACTCGGTATTCAGTGTAGACAAGGAAACAGACACATAAACATTTTATATCTATTCAGTCTCTGGGTCCTCTAACCAAGACAAAGACAGGTGTTCATGTGAATGCACATTTAACACTGAACACAATTATCTACTTAGATACTGTACATATAAAACAAATATTAGCTTCACTGTCTATTAACTGACTTTAAAAAATCCCAGTGAAAGAAAAGCAATTCAGAACTATTCACTGCTAAAGAAAGCTTTCAAAGTGCTGCTTTGAAAAAAAGTCTCAACATTATTCATCTGGTTGGTCTCACTGACCCTGCTTTGAAGTTATTTTTCATGGAAAAAACACAGAGACAAGAAAGAAGGTAGTGACCAATTGGGTTAAATCCATGACAGTGTGCCAGACCTCTCAGTTTTTTGCTTTCCATATTCAAATCTGTATACTGCTCGTGTCACACCACCTGATGCCAGGTGCTGCAGGGCTTCTGCTTCACGCATCTGACATTGTGATGCTGCATTTTTTAGACCTTTAAATAATGAAAATAGACCTTTGCACTTCAGCACTACCATGGTCAAGAGAGCTGTCTATACAGATGATGTGAATGTCTGCTAACATGGAGAGACTCCTTACCTTTGAAACAAAATGACACCAGAAGTTTCAAGGTTGATTGTTCCAGTGAGGACCTTACTTACTAGCACAGGTGACAAAGTGTAACACAGATACGGACACACTTTTGGTCCCCACCTACCTGAATTAAAACTGCTTTCCAAAAGTGACAGTAACTTCTGAAAGTTAAGAAAAGCCTGCAACTTGGGTTAATTAGTTAACTTCTATAAAAATGATGACATCACCTCCTTACTCTACAATTCTCCAGTAGGTATTCTCTCAGGCATACCATAGGCTGAGCATTAGCTGCATACAAGACGCTGGCCCCACCCACCATGCAGAGTACTGTAAAGAACGTTGTCTATCCTTGAGTGCGTGGTATTCACCAGCCCCCTCAGTACCAGACAAACCTGAGCACTAAAGAAAATTGCTCCTGCCTGCTCTCCTCTTCTTGCTATACTGCTCCTTTTCCCCTACCACTGGGAGACTTTTGCCTCTTAAGAAATTTAGATTCAAAGATATATGTCTGAAGACAAACAGAAAATAAAATGGAAGCCAAAGAAAAAGACCTGTGGTAGGACAAACCTATAACACAATTTGGGCCAGAAATGTAATCTGAATCACTGCCGTGCTTACACCTCACTTACCTGTAAATACTCCAACCACTGAATGTGGTTTGGTGCCTCCCAAATCCCATGTCCTTTGAACAAGATCTTCCCAAGGAGGCATCACCATGCACTTGTAATCTTCCACGTATCTGCTAGGCCACTGCCAGTAGTGACAGAGAGATTGGCTCAGGGCAGCTATTCTGATATTAACTATAACCTGGATGTTAAAAAACCAGAAATATCAAATCAGAAAACCTAACATAAATGCAGGTTAACTTTTTTCTCAGATAAAGTTGCACATTTTCCAATTATTTGTGTTCTTTCCTATTAAAATTAACATTTCCAAGGCTCTACTCCTCCTTAGCTTTTTATCTAGAGATAAGAATTTATACAAGAGACTGTATCATATGTGAAATCTTTAAGTTATTATATTTCAAGTCAAAGAGACATTACTTCCAGCTTAAATAACTGTACCCACTTAACTGCAAAACACTATTTTAACTTCTGTCAACTCATATTCATGAGAGAAAGAAATCACATTTGTAAATGTTATTTTGATTTTAAATGTCCCAGATAAAACTGGGGCTTTGAAGACTGGCATTGAGACAGCAAAAAGAAAAGTGTCACACTAAAATGTCATGCCTTTTCCTGCCAAGTAAAACTACTGGCCTCCTCTTGCAAAGACGCAGTCAGGTAGCTTGTGACTTCAGGACTCCCAAAAGCAGGAACTATGCCCCAAAGAAAAACTCAAACTGAGCAGCAACGGCTGCTTTTTGATGGTCAGCAAATATTCTTTAAACAGCAACACTGAAGTGCTTTGCTGATTGCTGAAGTATGAAGGGCTTGCAATTTGTCCCTAAATCTCAAACTACAGTGCAGCCTAGGTAGGAATACCGAAATTCCTATTTTTTTTTCTGTGAAAAGAGCTTTGGATTTGGCCGTCATCATCACACAAAATAAGCCAGGCTATTTGCTGTTCCACTTCCAGTCTCACCCTTGCCTCACCAATAGAGAAGCCTCGTTCCTACTCATCAGATGTGCTGCCCTGACTCCTCTCTCTCCATTCTGCTGCTATAGAGGGTGCTTTTGTTTAGCCCTCCACGCCCTTTTCAGCCTTTCATTCTGTTTACTCTGCTACTTCTCCCGTTTGTCTCATGAAATCGGAGCGACCACCAGACAGGCTGCTCCGCGACCGGGCGAACGCGGCGCCCCAAAGCTCGTCTCCCTCAGTCGCGGAACGTACCCGCGTCCTCTCCTCCTTCAGATACTCGCGCAAACCCCCAGATTCCCGGGCCCGCTGCTAGCGAAGCCCTCGGCAGCCCGGGCAGCCCCGCAGCCTCGCAGTCGGGCCGGGCCGGGCGTCTCCGGCTGCTCTACCGTGGGCTCTTCCCGAACGGAGAAGTTTCGCACGGTATTAGCCCAATTTTTAGATAAATCACGTCTGTTCCTGGGTGAAGGAAATCACTAGGGCTGATTAAATGAATGCAATAAATGACTGTCGGCGTGAAGAAAAACCCACCCCACTGTGCTTTCAGTCGATGATAAAATTGCGATGGGTGAGAAGAAGGGGGTGGGGAGGGAAAGCAGGGGAAGAAAACTTTGTTGCTAATGAGAAAAACTCCGCCGCGCAAACAAAACTGTAAAGAAAAAAAAAAAAATCTGTTCTTGAAAAAGGATTAATTCAGTGTCTGTGAATAGGAAATCCTGCGCTGGGTAATTGCAGCGAGGTAGCGCGGCGCCCAGCTGCGAGGCGACGCGGGCACCTTTGTGCGCTTGCCAGAGGACAGCTCTGGGGAGAGGTAACTTCCCCCGGTCCCCACGGTCTGGTGTCAAGTAACGGGAAATTTAGCATTCCGCATTTCCAGAGCAAATTATTCCTCCCCCCTCCCCTTCTCCGGCAGTTCACAGGCGGCCAGCCAGGCGCTCCGCCTGACGGGGCGGGCAGCCCCTGACTCTGCACCCCACCAGGCACGGCCTTAGCACCCTGACGAGGCAACCCCGGGTTTCGCAGCGGGCCGGACCGCCGTTCTGTTAGGAGGCGGCAGGAAAACGGGAACGGAACCGCCTCTGCGCAGATAACAGCCCAGGCACGCTCCGCCAACTCCAGTGCCAGCGGGAGGCACGGGGCTAGCTGGTTCCCTCCCCCAACCCAGCACCCACCTTCGCAGACGGTAGCGAGAGAAGCACAAAGTGGAGCAGCAGCAGCAGCAGCAGCAGCAATCCAGCAGGACAGTGCACTGGCTAATTAGGGCAACGGCAGCCCAGCCGCGCTCAATCTCGCAATCAGGCGGGCGGCCGAGGAAAGGGTGTCTCGAGGAGCTCTGGGGGTCCTGCCCGCTGCAGCCCCAGTCCCGGGGGGAGCTCCCCGGGGCCTTGGGGAAACGCTTCGAAAGGGTGGGGGCAGAAAAGGGTCTGTCGCCCTTGAGGGGGAGTTGGGTCTGGTAGGTGTACTTCACCGTCGTTGGGGAAACGCAGCCCGTCGGGCAGCGGGGCAGCTCCTGCACGGTCCTCGGTGCGCAGTCCTCGGCTCCCGCTCCGCCAGCACCCCCTCAGCCGGGCGGGGCAGGGACCTAACGGTCGCCCACGCGCGCCGGCTGCCCGCGTGCGCCAGCCGCTCCACGCGCAGGGGAGCGGAGCGCGGCGGCTCGCGGGACCCCGGGCCCCGGCCGACAGGGAGTGAAACTGACAGCGACCTGCCCTCCGAGTGCGTACAGCGCCCGCAGCCCGCCGACAGCCCTTGCCCGTTGCCTGGCAGGGCTTAAGGGTCCTCGGAAGTCAAAGACCTCTCTTTAAATGAGAAGAGGTTCCAAGGACTGGAGTTAAAACCATTAAGTCAGCCCCGCGTAAAGGAAACCCTCCCCCACCACTGGAGTCTGCTAACCCTTCCTTGCTTTTCTCTTGCACAAATCTAAACTCAGTTTAAAAGGAGAATTAGTTAGTATGTCAGTGATAAAATCATCAAAATCCGTTTAATTTGCCTTTTTCTGAGACCAAAAGGTGACTTGAAATTCTTAAATATTCACATTGACAAGCCAGCTGGCTCTCTTATACAACTTACATCTTAACAAAAATGCATATCATGAACCATCACATTCGAGCAGGAAGAAGTTCTAAAGACATGAAGTCCAAGAGGTATTCAGACTACAGCATTTTTACTAAGGATTCATAATCATAAGAAGGGTAAAACTCCTCAAGAAAAGTACTTCTCACCCCAGCTTTTTCAGTGTTAAATCCTCTATGATGCCCAATTTACAACTCAAGCTACGAGGGGGAAAAGCAAACTAATTTCTTGTCTATAAAAGGCAAGCAACGCTTCCCACACTGATCTTAAAGAAAAAAAAAAAAAAAACCAACATAAAAATACCTGAATTTTGCAATAAAAAAAACAACTATTTTTTTTTCCACATGAACACAAATCCAGTTATTCCTGGGTTTGGTTTTTTTTTTGTTTGGGGGTTTGTTGTGGTTGGGATTTTGGTTGGTTTTTTTTTGTTTTTTTTTTGGAAGGCATAATTTGAAGGCAAACTCTTTTTTTTTTCTTCATAAATAAAGAGATTAAATGCTATTGGGTGAAAACATTAGGCTGAATTCTGTTTCCCTAAACTCCTGTTCAGGTCAATGATCATAGCAGGTGCGTAAGGGAAGCCGGATCATGTGCAAGGCCAAAGCAGGTTGTTTTTTTTTAAACAATCACTTTATCAACCCCATATAATATATGGAGGCCTGCAAGCGGACATCTTAACACAGATATAGCAGCGTAAGCATGCCACGAACATACAATCTCATAGAATAAAATTTATCAAATATAAAGCATTTGAACCAAATCAAGCCTTAAAATGTGATAAATTATTTCCTTCAAAGGAAACTTAGCTAGGCTCAATAAGGTGTTTGCTAGCAGCATATTTTTTTTTAATAAAGAAATTAAAAATGTCAAAATATCTACAGTTTTATGAGGAAGAGTTGAATAGTTAAGGAGAAATTTCCCATTATCAGAGGGTATGAAAAATATACTAGCAATTAATATGTAATACATATATGTATACCCATACTTACAAATATAAACACACACATACAACCTGGACAGTTCATGTTAACCAAGGGAAAGTAATACAAAGTGATTACTAAATACAGGTACACTTTAAAAACACAGAGACAGCAAATTTTATCTGTTGCAAAAATGTATTTGATTACTCGAGTAAAATTACAGTATCTCTGCTGTTAGTAAGTATTAAATGTTAAAGAAACTGGACCTCTTTTCCTTTCAGCTTTCCGAGAAAGTGCATGTAACAGTCCAAGGTTCCCCCTGCCCCCCTCCCCAGTACCTAATACAAAATAAACAAACACTATACTTGTTCCCTTGGTCAGGGAGTGGGGCTTGGTCTCGTAAGGAACATATGTACATTTTAATGAAAGTGATGTCTTATCGTATATACAGGAGCATCTACAGTTGTCCACAGAAGTTGTTCAAGATGCCATACTTAGCAGCATTGTGAAAGTCCAGCACATTTTCTATAATGAATATACCTACAAGGCAAAATGTTACGTCTCAGTTTCAACTACCAAAACAACACTTCAGTATCTTCTCTAATAATCTGCGTGCTTATTACTGTACAGAAATGTATTAACATTTAAGACGACTCAAGTAAAAAGCACAATACAAATAACAGTTCGAAACGGAAAATGTTAAACCTACAAAAATTAAAGCAGTTTTAACTTTATAATAAAAATCAAAAACTGAGCTGTGTAAAGGACCCACACTGTTCAGCCTATATTCTCCCAGTCCTTAATTCTGTTTGGAAAAATTAAAACGATGTGTTTGCTGACAAAATTTCCAGCAGGATCAAAGTGTACATTTATACACAGATTTTTATTAAAGATCTAATGCATCACTGAGGCATCGTATCAGTACCAGAGTTCATGTTAAACTGGGTATAGAAAATAAGTTAATGCCAGAATAAGATCACCTAGCAGAACAGACTTGCAACTGCCATAAATGTTACAGCAAGTTTACAGCACTCTAGTCGATTAGTATTTAGTTCAAAATACAGGAGACCAAAGTTAATGCTTGCATTTGTTTGCAAAGCAAGGTTATATCACTAATAAATAAGCTCTCTTAGAACTCTAGAAGTAAAACATGGTACAAAAGAAAGTCTTTGTAATGTTGTGGCCTGCAGCTTGGAAAAAGCAACCCTGGGTTGCACTATTTGCAGGAATGTTAGTTATGGAGTTTTTTCTAATTTGTTACGATTTCTTTGTTGTCTTCCACGAAATGTGTAAAATGGAAGTTTGTCCCATTTTCATTGCTTGCCATTTTCTCCAGACCAGCTAGAGGTGCGTTGGGTTCTGAATTCTGCAGCTTCTCCAGGCTTCCCGTCAAGCCGCTGATGGGAGAGCTGCCACCGTTGCCCAGGCTCCCTGGTGCCAGAGGGATGCCACCATTCTGGATGACAGAGATCTCATTGGTCTTCATGGCCAAGCCATTGGAGAGTGCTGCTGCGTACTGGTTCCAGAAGCTGGAGGGGTCTCCATTCCCTGACCTCACAGCCAAATCCTTCTGAAACATTTCTGGGAACTTTACAGGATTGCCTCCTAGAAATGTCATGGGGCCGTCTACAGAAAGTCGTCTGCCTCGTCTTGCAGGAGTACTGTTCCACATGTGGGTGCCCATGTGAACCTGCAAAGAAAGAAAGGAAGAAACAAACAAACAAAAAATAGGGGTTGACAGGGATTTCAAACTTATTTTGATCACAGAGAAGGCAGAGGTCCATGAACATGTCCAGTCTTGTTACATATTGAATGGCACTAAAGGTGGCGGATGCAGGGCTGCGTTTCCCATCTGGAATAACAAATAAACTTCTTCTGGATCAGCCCATCACCATTGCCCAGAACACCCTGTCTTCTTGCTGAACAATGCAGTGCCGTTACTCTTTTTTTTTTTATTACATGTATTTAGTTTATAATGACTTCACCTTTTTCTGTCAATTGCAGATAGCTGCTTTCAGGGCTAGAATTGCTATGTCCACTTTCATTGCAATTGTGAGTATTGTATTTGACACCCTTTACCCTATAAACGTCCTTTTCAGACAGGCAGAAAGTATCCTTTACTGATTGCTCATCGGAGAGCCTCGTGTATAGACAGAATGGCCTGAAAGTAATTATTCATCTCACATCACTGGCAGCAACCTCTAGAGAAATACTCTGTCAACAGAAAAATGTACACAGTAAAGTGCTCAACTGGTGTTCTAAAACTTAAGTATATTTGCTTTTTCAAACACATATCAGTAGGAAATGTTAGTTATATAATCAATTAAAGTAATGCCCATTAGTTCCAGAATTCTGTTAATAGCTTCTTTAAACACTCATCATCTTACATGATAGTTATGAAAAATAGCACATTCAAGAGCCCTTCACTTCTTAAAGAGGTGTGACTTACAAAACACTTCTCTCTGTTAATTAGTACCCCTTACCATCACTTGGCTGTTCCGTTTCACACTCTACACAGACAGTCTTTGCTGGTAGATGAATTTTAATTAAGCATCAAAAACAGCTCACACTTCAGACCAACTGCCAACATGAGCAGTCAACTAGAGGCCATCTAGGTCTGCCAGAGCTGACTAAATACACTGTTTGTTGCACCACAGATACCTGAAGGTGCCACTGCTAGCAACATTAACAGATGTAAAAAATCAAAACCCCCAGGAAGGAGAAAATGAAACCTAAGAACAGCAAGAGGAAAAAAGTACCTTCAGATTGCCTTTTGTAGTGAATGCTCTTCCACATATAGTGCAGGCAAAAGGTTTCTCACCAGTGTGTGTCCTTTCGTGGATCTGCAGAGCACTGGAGGAAGAAAATGTTTTCCCACACGTGTTGCAGTAGTGCTGTTTGGGGGTTCTTCTGGGAAGAGCAGGGAGCAGGACAGGGGACGTGGCAGAGGAGGACAGCGGCCCCGAAGCAACTAGACCAGAGGGTGATTCTTTGCTATCTTGAGGACAGCTGTGCACAAAGCCATTAACCTCAGTCTTTATGAGTGATGACAGTGAATTTGCAGGCATAACTGAAGAGTTCTGATTAGGGCCAATACTAGAATTGGGCTCAAAGAGTTGTGATGGTAGATCTCGCATTTGATGTGTCAACATATGCTGCTTCAAATTACCCTTTGTGGAAAAGCCACGATTGCAAACTGTGCAAATAAATGGTCTCTCTTTGGTATGACTTCTGTAATGAATGTCCAAGGCACTCTGACAAGCAAATGTTTTGCCACAAATGTCACATGCGGTGTTTTTAAATTTACCTCTATCTCTAAAAGGAAAGAGCATACTCAGAGACTCTTCTTTAATCATTTTATCAGTGTTACTGGATGTCAAGTCCAAAGCACCACTGTTAGCAGGGGTTGGAGACAGACCATTGGCAAATTCACTTGGTAAAGCTCTCACTGGCTTCTCATCAATACTTGGTGACTTGTGGTAATCATTAGTGCTGTTGGATGGGGACAAGGCCTGCATGGAAGAGGTAGACTCTGAGACAGCAGGGCTTCCAGCACTTTGGCTTTCCATATCGCCACCGACAGACGACGAATCGTTAGTCAAAACGTCCCCTTCCACTGACCCATTTTCAACTGACTTTAGGCTTGCCTGAAGTTGTTCAGCCAGTCCCGCATTGATCATCTTCATCTGATTTTCCAGAGCAGCGATACTTGACATTTCCAGAGGCAGAGGGGAAGAAGACAAGCTGTCTTGTGATGCATCTGCAGATTTAGGTGTATCTGGCACACTGCTGTCAGGACAGTCTTCCATGTTCTCATCTGAGAAGTTGTCTATATCATCAAAATTCTTATCATCAAAAGATCCCGTATCCGATTCCATTGACTCAGGATAGTTTTCTGTCACTGGGGTGTTTGGGATCTGCCCTCCCATGTGCATTCGGATGTGCTGCTGCAGCACAACAGCATTGGTGAATTTTTTCTGGCAGATTGGGCATGAATGTTGTACTCTCAGTGGGGGCATGGCACGGTGGACACTGTAGTGAGTCTTTAAGTTGCCTTTAGTAGTGAAAGCACGACCACAGATTTTACATTTAAATGGCCTCTCACCAGTATGTGTGCGGTAATGCATTTTCAGTGCACTCTGGCAGCTGAGGACTCGGTGGCAAATGATGCACTCGTTAGGATCGGTTGCCTTTTTGTCAATGTTTTCTACCAGTTGCTGCAGCTTTGACGTTTCAGATGCTGATGTTGAATCCAGTAGTCCTCCAAAGGGAAACTTTGCCTTAAATTGCTCTGACATTAGAGGCATCAGTGGATTTGTAAAGGTGGCCACACTGCCGGAGCCTGAGTCTGCTGCTGGTGAGCTCACAGAGCTGCTGCTCACGTTAGCGATGGCGCTTGTGTTTTGAGGAGTTTCTTCCACTTTGCCATTTGAGGTAGGCAAACCACCAGCCTCTACCTCATCTGAAAGTCCATTGGAAATTTTTGACGGGGGATCAGCTGTTCCCGAATCGCTCTTGACAGAGTTGGGAGGACTAGCAGAAGGATGGCTAATGGGAATCGGCTGAGGCTCCTCAGTTTTGATGAATGGGGTCAAGCTTGGAATGGTTGGTGGGAGTGGCAGGCCAACAGAAGTCGTCAGGGTGGAAAGGACTGGCTTGCTGTCCAGCCAGCTTGTGACAGGTTTCTCTGGTGGTATAGACATCCCGTAAGGAATACCCGTGCTCGTAGGGATATTGTCCAAATGCTCCGGCACTGGGTATGGGTTCATTTGAATATGAGGGTATTTTTCTTTATGACGCTGAAAATGGACTTTTAAGTTTCCCTTTGTGGAGAACCTGTTTCCACATATGTTGCATTTAAACGGCCTCTCGCCTGTGTGAGAACGCAAATGAATCTGCAAGGCACTGTCACTCCCAAACACTTTAGCACAGAACCTGCATTTATGCTTAAAGAATGCCTCATCTGAATTACTTTTAGCTTCAAAAGCAGTTACATTTGGTGGCTTGCTTTTTCTTTGCTGTGCCAAGGCAGTCAAGGAGTTTAAATCCTCTGCAGGTGTTCCAATATTGGACAAGGGACTGGAGAAAACGGAGTTACTAGGGGTGGGCTGAGGTAGAAGTGGATTAGATGCAGGACTTAATAAACTGCTTATTGCAAAAGCTGGTGAAGATGATGCTGCTACTGGTGGGTTGCTGAGCTGTGAGCCACCAATACTTGAAGCCACTTTTTCTGAGGATGGTGTTGTAACTGCTGCTGCCAGTATGTTAATATTTGGAGAAGAGCCACTACTGGATGGAATTAGAGTGTTGCCAGGGTTGCTCTGAGGTAGCTGTATAGGGGGTAACTGTTTCACACCACTGATGCTGGCAGATTGACTAGCAAGGCTTTGTGCTAATCCAGCTGCTGCAGCCAGCTGCTGGGATAAATGGGAACTTAATGTGGACAAGGGGTTGGCAGATGTTCTTAAAGTACCTTGAGAAGGACTAGAAGATGTTGGCATATCTGTATTTTGGGAAGCCAACAATAATATTTGGTGACGAATTTGTTCAATCAGTTGCAACTGATGGATCTGCTGCTGCTGTAATGCCAACAGTTGCTCCATCAGGGCAGGTACAGCAAGCTTACTGTTTGATGCACCGTTACATCTTGCTTCCTGTGAGAACTGTGCTACTGCCACTTTAGTACTCTGAAGGTTTTCAATTATTACATTACTATTTATCACTGA